>NC_066589.1:495000-802500 GCF_905475345.1 Vespula vulgaris
ATTATTACTATTATTATTATTATTATTATTACAACAATCTAGCTTGTTACGCCAACTTTCAATGGTATAGTTTCTTTACAAGTCACGCGTAACTAACAGAGAACAGTGTCCTTAATTAGCAATATAATGATATTGGTAACGTTCACTGTCTAGCGTCCTTTCGTAAGTAGCCTCTGTTGTAGACGGCGAACGCTTATTAGCAGTCTTTAATAAAACACGCGTACCAACCTCTTGGCACGTTGAACGTGCTATGCCGACAATGATATTTATTCACGGTCGATCGACTTCCGAGTTTAACACCTTGTTCATCTAGCTATCCATAGCAGTTACATTGTTTTTCCATATCGCGTGTCTATAACTTATGCGAATATTCAAATTTTTAACTGGCCACCGACGACCTCATATTCGCGATATATTTCGTCGTTTACTCAACGTAAATATACATGTTTTCCATCTACCTCGAGTATTTCGTTTTCGATAGAAAAGTTTTTCCATGAATTTCTCGAGTACCGTCAAACATAACAATCGGCTTTTTTAGTACGGTAAAAAGGAAACAAAAAGAAAAAAAAAGAAATAGAAAAAAAAAAGAAAAGAGAAAAGGAAAAGACCTTACAAAGGATTCGTGCCAAGTATAACTTTTCGGGAGACATTTCGTCGAAGAGTTAAATCGACGTGGTGAATTCAATCAAATCATCACGAATCGATATTCATCCCTGACCTAGTTTTTATTCCTTCTCATTGACCAACTTGGACAGTAGAGAGAGAAAGAGAGAGAGAGAAGAAGAAGAAGAAGAAGAAGAGAGAAAGAGAGAGATAGTAATACAGTAAGAGCTATCGTGATAAGTCGATGGCTAACAGCTGCTATGGAATCGACCAGAGCAACCGAGTCAAAAGACAATTTCATTCTTGGCACATCTCGAAGTTTATGTATACGAAGACTGTACATGGGCGCGTCCAACAATGCGCACACGTACTGAATTATTCATCCTCGAGTGGAGACCATTCTCTCTCTCTCTCTCTCTCTCTCTCTCTCTCTCTCTTCCTCTCTTCCTTCTTTCTTTCTCTCTCTTTCGTATTTCCTCCCTTCATCATTTCACCTTTTCGTCTTTCTTTCACGTAGAGAAGACTCGAAGCTTCCTCTTTTCTTGGACCTCCCTTCTTTTTTTCTTTCTTCCTTCCTTCCTTCCTTCCTTTTTCTTTTTCTTTTTCTTTTCTTTTCCTCATCCTTTTTTCTCTCTGTTTCTCTTTCATTCTTTCTTTCTTTCTTTCTTTCTTTCTTTCTTTCTTTCTTTTTTTATTTATTTATTCTTGTGTTTCGTACTCGTCCAACTAAAATTCATTGCGTACTCGCAAGAATCCTTTCTCTTTTTTCTCTCAACCTTTCTTCTTTTCTTTTCTTTTTTTTTTTTTTTGCTATTTTTGTTTTCTCTCTTCTACTTCCTTTTTTTCTTAATCCAAAAAAAAAATTTTGTTTCCTCCTCTTTAATCATCCCTCCGGAATATTTTTGTTCGGATATGGAAGAAAAAAAGAAATGGATCGAAAGTCTTTCACGTAGATACTTCATTTCGGGGTTTGGAAGTTTCCCTTCGCGACCATTTCGAAGTACCTACTCGCTTTTTCTTTTTCTTATTTCTCTTCGTTACGGTGAAACGACGCAACTCGAATTATGTAAATCTGGTGCACGCGAGCGTTGCACAACTCCGTTAAGAACCACCCACCAGTTTCAGTCTTTTTCTTCTTTTTCTACTTCTTCTTCTTCTTCTTTTTCTTCTTCTTTTTATTCTTCTTCTTCTTCTTCTGCTTCTTCTTTGTCTTTCTTTTATCTTCTTAACTCATCTTTTCATTCGCGAGGAGCCCCATGGATTACTGTATTTTTTTGCGTTATCTATATTCCACCATTTTTCTTTTTCCTTTTCTTTTTCTTATACTTTTTTTTCTTCTCTTTTTTTTCCACTGTTAAAATCGTTATCTTAATCGTTCGGAGATAAGTTTATCGATGTAGAAGAAAGAATAATATAATTTTAGTCTACCCGTTATCATATTCTTTTGTAACTCGGTAACGTCGTTTTTTTGTCGCTTAACGAAGAATAATTGATGTGACCGAGAAAGAATCAAGGACGGCGACGTTCGTTGAATATCAAAAATTGTTATGACTTTCATAACTATTCATATCTCTATAGGTTTTGGTAATGCGTAAAACGATCGTACACTTTGTCTTCTCTTTGTTACCAATGTCGTTTGGCTGCAATTTCAAGTGTTTACTTCTTAACGACGTAACTGTTTTGCTCTAAGAATTTCTTAACCATTAATTTGCCAAAGAAGTACCATTCGTGATAAACAACGTATACGTGATTTAATATTTAACGAATCTATTTCGTATATAATCGTATTTATTTTACTCTTTCAAATATTTGTAGTCAAATATATTATATTTGTGTTAGGAGAGTCAACAGTTCAAGTAGATGTTACGTAGGTAATTATACGTGGCACCCGCATATACGCGTTTAACATTAGACGGATGATAATTCATTCGTGTTTTACACAAAAACGACGAATAGAGAAGAACGTGCGACAAACGTG
Organism: Vespula vulgaris; assembly: GCF_905475345.1. Lineage (NCBI taxonomy): Eukaryota > Metazoa > Arthropoda > Insecta > Hymenoptera > Vespidae > Vespula > Vespula vulgaris. Next base: position 497,582 of record NC_066589.1, read on the forward strand.
GTATCACGATCTAAAGGATTTGTAAACGCACAGATGGTCAAAGCGAACTGTGAAACCATGTTTGTACCGTACGATGATCTCGTGTACAAAATGAGAAATTGTAAAGAAGTATAAAGAGAGAGAAAAGAAAACGAAAGATGCAATAGAATAAAAAAAAAAAGAAGAAGAAAAAAGAAAAAAGAAGAACAGAAAAAAGAAAGGAAGGAAGGAAGGAAGGAAGGAAGAAAAACCAAAGACCCTTCGAAATTTTTAAAGAAAACGATGATTACCTCTCACCGCTAAGTTAATATCACGAAAGACATTATCTCAACTTCTTTTTGCTTCTTCCTTGACGTCCGGTAATGGTGTGTACCGTACAGTGGCGGCAAATGCACGTGTAAATCCCGTATATTGCATAGAATTTATTCTCTTTCCCTCTCAAAAACAGTGTCTGTCTGTCTGTCTGTGTGTGTGGTGTGTGTGTGTGTGTGTCATATGTGTGTGTATGTGTATATGTATCTTGTATAAGAAGGCATTTTCCATCGAGAGAATTTCTCGACTTGATTCTCGTTCGCGGAACAGTTAGGAGGAAGCAAGAATCCGGAAAGTTCATGGAAGAAGGCATTCAATTATACGGCGAGCTGTTCGTACAAAGCTTGTCGTCGTCTAATCGTAACCTTTTCCTCCCTTTGTGGGATAAAAGAGGGAGCAATAAAAACTCTCTCTCTCTCTCTCTCTCTCTCTCTCTTTCTGTTTCTCTCGTGAAAATTGCAATCTCTCGATGCACCGAGATATCGCGTTAATCGTAGAAACGTTAGACGAGAAACGTTTTTATTTTATTTTTTGTAAGAAATTTACCACGGAATTCTTCGGCGTGTAGAGAAAAGCTAGCAAGCAAGAAAAGAAAGAAAGAAAAGAAAAGAAAAGAAAAGAAAAGAAAAGAAGAGAAAGAAAGAAAGAAAGAAAGAAAGAAAGAACGAACGTATGACGTTAAAATACGTTCGTTTTGCGAATTCGAAGTTGTTGGAAGTCGAGCGACATATGTGCGTGCATTTGCATAGTCGAGTCACGGGGTAAGCGTACGAGCAATGTACACCAAGAGATAGAGAGATAGATAGAGAGATAAATAGAGAGAAAGATAGAGACAGAGACAGAGACAGAGAGAGAGAAGGGAAGAATAGCGACGCGACGAAGAGAGGAGACTGCGAATCCAACGATGAATCTGCACCCACGCAGTTTGCTTAGGGTCGCGAAGGGATAATGCAGCCAACCTAACTCTTTCTTTCTCTCTCTCTCTCTCTCTATCCATCTATCTATCTATCTATCTATCCCTTTCTCTCTTTCTTTTTCCTCTTACTTCCCTTCGTTTGTTAAGGGTTAAAAAGAGTCATCCCCTATCCGTCTCTCTCTTTCTCTCTTTCTCTCTCTCTTTTTCTCTCTCTTTCTCTCTCTCTCTTTCTCTCTCTCTTTCTCTCTCTCTCTCTCTCTCTCTCTCTCTAGCTGCTTTACTCCTCTCTCGCAATTTTTCCTCTCTCGCCCTTACCGCTTGCGTTATTAATACGCGACTTTCGTTCAGTCTTTTCCTTTCCATCAGACTTCTCCGACTTTTCCCTCTTTCGTTCTCTCTCTCTCTCTCTCTCTCTCTCTATTTTTCTTTCTCTTTCTCTCTCTGACTTTTCTGTTTTCTCTTAGCAAGCGCTCGAAAACTCATTCATCCTCCGAATTCGCCGACGTGGAACGCCGGGAAAAAGTTGAGCCTCCTCTTCGAAGAGAGAGAGAGAGAGAGAGAGAGAGAGAGAGAGAGAGAGAGAGAGAGAGAAAGAGAAAGAGAGAAACGTATTTTCACTTAGCGAACGACGAGTCGCATTTTACGAGCAAGCCTGACGAGGCGAGACTCGTGTAGACCGCTAAGCATTCGTGTTTCCCCTCTCTCTACCTCCCTCCCTCCCTCCCTCTCTTCTTCTCATCGCCTTTATTTTCCTTCTCTGACGTTCCGTTACGTTAATTATCCAAAGTACGAGCGCATAGTTCGATTCGAAAGTATAACGAATCGTTAATACCAAGCAAAATTCTTCTCTCATTTTCTCTATTTTCATTTTTTTCTTTCCCTTCGTTCTCTCTCTCTCTCTCTTTCTCTTTCTCTCTCTCCCTCCCTCCCTCTCTCTGTCTCTCTCTGTCTCTATCTCTCTCATATTTCTCTCTCTCTCTCTCTCTCTCTCTCTCCCTCCCCCTTTCTTTGATTCTTTTCTCTAAGGATATAAAGCGAAATATAGCTCCTAACGAGGAACGTTTTCCTACTATACCATTTTAATGGCGATTCCACGTAACCATTTGCAACGACCTAATGCATCTGCACACGCTCTCCCTCTCTCTCTCTCTCTCTCTCTCTCTCTTTCTCTCTCTCTCGCTGTCTCTGTCTCTATCTCTGTCTCTCTCATATCTCTTTCTCTAATGTATTCATAAAAGATGTTGCTAGAAAGATGACCAATATTTCCTTCTAACATTTTTTTTTCTCGGTATATCTACGAGGAACAGAAAATGTTTTTTCCTTCTTCTTCTTCTTCTTCTTTTTTCTTTGTTGTTTCCTTGACTCTCGTCGGTTTCAAAAAGAATCATTAGAATGTTTCGATTGGCAACAATTAAGTACCTACTTATCCACATACTTACTTACATACCTGTCATAAATCATCTATTCGATAACCATCTCTCGTAATTTTTCAATAACTTCCGATAAATTAACATTTTTATATACGTAACATATTATTTAAACGTTCTCGTTTACTATTATCAACCGAGACACGGTTGTCAACCCTGTCGACGTGTCTTATTCTAACGGTGAAAATTTATGTGTGAGAACGATTAAACGCGTCATACTTCCTGCTTAAAAAGGTCCGAGGAGTGTTCTTTTTCTCTCTCTCTCTCTTTCTATGTGCGTAATTAACGAGGATGTCAGTAATAATAAGATAAAAGAGGCCTTTTGGGATTACCGGACATCGTATTTTCCGTCTATTTATATATTTGTACTAACTCGTTAAAAAAACAAATAAAAAAGTTTAAAGGATAGATAAAAAGATATATCCTATTCCTAAAAATTCTTTTAATAAATTTTCCAACGATGTACACGCGCACACATACATACATATGGGTATATAAAATCGTGGCAATATCACCGACAGCAATTCATGACTCAGAGATATAGAATTGTTCTGTTATCGTGGCCTTTTCAACCCCTCGACTCAGTCGAAATCACCCAGTAAAGTCATCGAAATCTCTTCTCTCTCTTTCCCTCCCTTAAGTTTTATAGGATATAACGAACCACCTATCGAGTTAGGGTATACGATCGTGTCGTTCTTACTGTCTCCGTCTAGGAACGTTCTTTTTTCGTCTCCCCTCGATTCGCTCGTTTATATTCATCCCCTTGAAATTCCAAGAAAGAAGAACGCCGTAGAAAGAAACTATGACTAAGGGGGTAAAAAGAAAGAATATATAAGGCGGAAGATATAGTCTTCTTTCTAGTTTTCTCCCCTTTTTCTATCTTTCGTCTAGCCACTAATGGCTTCATCCGCTACATGTCTATACGTTTATGTCTGTGTATGTATGTGCTTGTTTGTATGTGCGTGTATGTATGTACGTACTCGGGGTGATTCAGGCAACTAGGATGGGCCGATCGTTCTTTTCTGTCTGGAAGATAAAACAAAAAAAAGAAGAAGAACATAAAAGAAATAAGACGGAATACCCGTGAAAGGTGTTTCATTAGAAGTTTGAATTTGTTGCAATCTCTTCTTTCTCTCTCTTTCTCTCTCTCTCTCTCTCTCTCTCTCTCTGCCTTTCTTTCTTTTTTACTTCTCTTTTTTTAGCCAAATTGATTCCATTTATAAAAGTATCGATAGGAAATTATGAAAGAATATACAAACTTATTACGATATTTTACGATTATTACGATATTCTTATTATCTGTTTTACTTATATACTTTTTAACGATAATATTAAGACGTCGATCAGATAGTATCGAAGATGGTCATCTTCAAAGAAAAATGATATTTGCTCGGTAACAGTACACACAACACACACATATATACGCTTTCTTTTCTTTACGGATAAATCACGGAAGATAGATACCTTTAGTATAAAAGACTTTCGTAGGTGCTCGATTCGAGGAGGAAGTTGTCGTAAAGAAACTTTACGAAATTAGAAAGTCAGCTTTGAACGAAGAGACAAGTTATACCAATATACCTTCCGTTGACTCTTCTCTTCTCGCGATAAGGGCCGCCCATTCTTTTTATCTTAGAATATTCGAGATTACCTAAGGATACTTTTTTTCCCTTTTTCTTTCCAACTCCAACTATCGTCTTTACATCGTTATTTATGACGCTATTTGTAATTGGATATATTTTGACAGCAGGTGTTTAAAAAAAAAAAACATCTTCGTATCTCCTATACGATATTTATTACTAAACGAAGTTAAAAAAGAAAAAAAAGAGAAAGAAATATCGTTTCGATTATATTTAATCTTGTCGAGAAATCAATCTTGTCGAAGCCTTCACGATCAACTCGAAACCTCATTGAACTTATTAGGCGCGAGATCTCTCCTTGTCTCGTGTGGCTAAGCTACGAAGTTCTCTCTCTCTCTCTCTCTCTCTCTCTCGCTGTGCAATTGAAAACTTTCTCCTAAAAGAACGGTTTATAGAGCTCTCGATGGAACGACATCTTCCGCGTGTCTATGAGGATCAGTCTCTCGAAGAGAGAAGAGCACTCTTTGAAATCACCTACGAGCAGCAGTACTCTCCTCTCCTTATTTCTTCCGGCCGATCCAATCGAGGGTTTTCTACGCCCACTCGTTCGATGACTCACTTCTTTATACACACATACATCCGTACATAGAGAGTCATACGTACATATATATATATACACATATGTACGTACTTACATATATGTTCGCTTGTCGTGCCCCTTTGACGAATTTTTCTCCTTCTTTCTTTCTCTCTCTTTCTCTCGTTCTTTCTGTCTTTTTCTACGTACGTACACCCACGTACTTACACATACACATACACGTAATGCATATATACATTTGATTCAACTCATACAAAGATTCGTCTTGCGAAGTTCCTTCTAAACGTACACGTCGTTGATAGAAATGATTTTGAAAATATGACATCGATAAAAGGATTGCATTTCTGTAAATTATATTTCAGGAAAGAGAGAGAGAGAGAGAGAGAGACAAAGAGGAAATCTGTGTCAACGTGAAAACCAATCGTTTTTCGTTTAGAATCGATTGAAAGGTGATCCCGAAATCGATAATTAATTGAAAATAATTACATTCCAAGAATTCTTAGATTCGATTGAAAGAAAAATGAAGCTCCCAACAAACTCTCTCTCTCTCTCTTTCTTTCTCTCGTCGAAGTCTTATTCGCTAACAATCGATCATCCTAGTATACGCGCCTACGCTATCCGTTTCTTTCTCTTTATCTCCATTTTACCAGAAAAAAAAAAACTTAAAAATTTTTTCTCTTTCGAAAGAAGGGAGAAGATGCCGGGTTTATAACGTCTTTCGTAATTTCCTCCTACTCGATCTCTTCGTTCTTCTCTTCTTATTATTCTCCATCAGAACTCGTCGTCGGTAGTACTTCAAAGAAACTCATAAACATTACCAAACTCTACGAATAATTTATTTATACGATATTATTTATGCGAACTTTACTTACATACACACGAATACACCCCTATCCTATCTCCCTCCCATTCTTACCCTCTTCTCTTCAGTCATCCTCTTTACATGACAAGATGATAGGCCAAGCGTGAAAATAATATAGTGTAATATTTCGTCTAACAACAATTACCTTCTTCCCTTTATACCTATTAATAAATGCAAATTTGTTAATGCTTTCGTCGCAGGTAAATGACGAGTAGTATAATTGAATTACTTACACCGCACTACACGACATCTTGTGATATGGAAAGAGATAGAAAGCTTATGGATAGAGATAGAGATAGAGATAGAGATAGAGATAGAGATAGAGATATAGATAGAAAGAGAGAATGTGTGAGTGAACGAACGTGCGAGTAGAGCGAGCGAGTGAGAGAGAAATAAAGAGAAATGCAAATAGCCGTAGCACAAGCGATTCTATAGCCATTGTTGTGCTAGGTCATGCGGCTGGGCTTATGGTTCTGCTTTTATGACCTGTTAGAAGGTAGTACGATGTGAGAGAGAGAGAGACAGAGAGACGTATATACACACTAACACGTACAGATAGATACACATACAGAATTTACACGTCTGCATATTGGCTCTATGTCGCTTTACCTGTTTTCTCTCTATCTCTCTCTCTCTCTCTCTCTCTCTCTCTCTCTCTTTCTCTTTCTCTTTGTCTTTCTTTTTCTCTTTGAAGCTAACGTATTTTCCACGATTCTACCTGACCGTTTCCCATGGAAACAACGGCAATACACGATGGGCACGGCATTCAGGTAACAGTGAACGGTCCATTTACCTTCTTCGGTAGGAACGTCGTCTACTCTAAGAAACGCGTACTCACTCACTCACTCGTTCTCTTGCTTGCTTGCTTGCTTGCTCGCTTGCTCGCTCATTCTTCTTCGATGATAAATCGTGGAACTTGGTTTTACCGATAAAAAACGGAACTTTTTGAAACGAATCTTTCGAAAAACAAGTTTTTTCTACTAGTTGAAGTATTTTACGAGGTGTTGCGTAAGTGGAACAATATGTTATTTCAGATCGGAGATATCGATTCTCCAAATTCATTTCATAAGAATTAATACTTGAGTTTCTTTAATAGAACGTTATTTATAGATGCGATTATTATCGCGTAGAATAAGTCATACGAAAGTATTACAACGTTCTCTCTGTCTCTCTCCCTCCCTCTCTTCCTCTCTATCTCTTTCTCTTTCTCTCTTATTCTTTCGTTAACTATCTCCCCACTCTTCTTACGTTCCCTACGTTTGGTCGTAAATCAGGCAATAGCTTAAGAATTATTACGACAGTTTGAGGGGAATAAATGGTAAGTCGTAGGACAATGTGGATTAAGTTTTCGCAGTTGAATTAACGTTAGAGAAATATTGTCAGACGATCTATGTACCTACCTATATATTTAAGTGTACCTAAGTCACATAAGCTAAGCGTATACGTAACATATACGTTACATACGTAACATATGCGTTATAAGTAAAATTTGTTTACGATGAAAATTAATGACGAAAGGTAGAAGATAGAAAACGATGGGAGAGAAGAAACGAGTAAGAGAGAGAGAGAGAGAGAGAGAGAGAGAGAGAGAGAGAGAGAGAGAGAGAGAGAGAGAGAGAGAGAGAGAGAGAAATAACGAAGTATGTATGCATGTAATAATCATACACGTCGAGTTACAACTTTCTTCGATGTACTTATGATGAATTACACTTTCGTCCCTGAGAGATCGCGTATCGTAACGACGCTTAATTGCATATCGCATAATCGCGTTATGAAATCATTCTATCCTTCTCACTCGTCTACATTCTCTGTATACGTATACTAACGTATAATATCGTACGCGTTTCAATATTTGTAGCGCGATTAAGGCCACTCTGCGACATATGTATGTATATATGTATGTATATATGCTGCTGCATGTTGTATGTATGTATGTATGTATGTATGTATGTATGTATGTATGTAATACGTAGTATAGGTATGCGTCATTGCTCTTCGTTCGAGGTGGGACGACTATTTCCGTATTTCGAAAGAAACCTCTCCGGTCTCCTCTCTTAGCCTTCATTGTGGTAGATAGGTACTTACATACATACATATATTCATATATACATACATTCGTATATACGTACATTCACACGTTTATACGTATGTATTGATAGATACATACATTTATACATACATACGTTTCCTTCTCGTACTCAAAATCGCAATCCGTTGTGTCGTATCTTTTTCCTTCTGTATTATTAGTACGTGCGAAAGACTCTCGAAATATCCTCGAGGAATTGCATCGTGAATTGGACGAAAATTTAGTTCTCGTAATCGGACGAACCAAGAATTTAGTTGAACACTTGGAAAAACAGATTGGAACAAGTCTAAGAAGAGATGGTAGACAACGACGACGACGATAATGATGATGATGATGATGATGATACTAATGATAATAATAATAATAAGAAAATATCCAACCAAACGATGATATATTTCATTTTTTAATGAAATTCGGTCGACAAAATTGCATTCTACTCGATCGATCGATTTCTTTACAAATCGATCCGCCCTCGAACTAGAAACGATATCGTAAACAGAAACATTTGTTTTTCTCATCCTCTTCGACGAGAGAAAAGTAATCTTATTAAGAGTTTCTTTCGCGAATGACTAGGCGTGGATAACCTATCTTGAGCTTCGACCGTGACGTAAGATCATAAAACGAGCGAGCGAGTGTTCGACCGAACGATCGAGCAAGCGAGCGAGCGAGCTAGCTAGCTAGCTAGCTAGCTATCTTAGCTAGTTCTACCTATATCATGAAAATCGTTAGACAAGAAACTCGTGGGAACTTCACCTTCTCCAAAGGATTCAGAATAAAGAGAAAGAAAGTCTAAGGAAGTACATATTTCTTCTCTTCCATCGAATCGTGACCGAATTCGAAAGGAGACGTTATCCTTTTCGTAGAAGCGAAAGATTCGATTGCCAACAAGTAAGAAGAGAGGAAGTGGGGGTCGAGTTATAGGGGGACAAGAGTAAAAGGGGAAAGAGAAGTGAAGAGAAGGGTGGGAGGAGAGATTGAAAGAGAGAGACAGAGAGAGAGAGAGAGAAGGAATTACTGTGGTTCGAAATCAAAAAGGAATTCAACCGTTTGGCATCCATGGAACTTAAAAAGAAGTTGTCCTCTCCAATTTTATCCAACGTTCTCTTTCCCCAAGTCTGACGACTTTAAAGAACGGATGAATGGACTTTTAACGAGGTTGCAAATGTCGGTGAAGCTTTGAAAACGAGAGTGGAATAAGAATAAGAAGGTGGAGGATCGGCCAAGATACGGAAGAACGGAAAGCGATGACATAGAGTAGGTTTAACATGAGAGAAGGAATAAGAAGATGAGAAGGACCAAAAGAAGAAGAAGAAGAAGAAGAAGAAGAAGAGGAAGAAGAGGAAGAAGTTAAAAGTAATGCGGATGTGAAATCTCGAATTACGTTTGAGTCTTCCTCGAAAATCCGGAGCAGCGAAGAAGTCCTCCACTAATTTTAAGTGTCTCTAAATTCGAAAACCTCACAGCTTGTCGTATAGGCAAAAGAGATAGATAGAAAGAAAAAGAGAGAGAGAGAGAGAGGGAGAGAGTGGGTGAGAGAAAGAGAGAGAGGGGGGGGAAGAAAGAAATGGAAACTCGTGAAAAAAGGAAAGAAAAGATTGATAGAAGGAAAGAGAGAGAGAGAGAGAGAGAGAAAGAGAGATGGAAAGTTTAAACCCGCGGGTGTTTGCGCGCTCGTGCTCACTGCCAAATATAAACCCTGAAGGGCTTTTGGATGGAAGAAAAAGAAGAAAACGAAGAAGAAGAAGAAGAAGAAGAAGAAGGCACGAGACACGCGATGATGGTAGGCCGGGAAAATGCTTTGCCAGAGTACAAAAAGTCAGCCGAAAAGCTTCCTCGGCTCCCATTTGCTCTCCCGTTGATCTATCTTTAGCTCTCAGATACGGCTGTCGATCTCGTGGAATATCTCGCACGGACGATTTTACGCGAGTGCGAAATCTTCGTGCTCCTCATTTAATCGTTCTAATTTATGCGAACCAATTTCGTTCTATAAAATATATATATATATATATATATATATATATATGTTTTTAAAAAACCAAGCTCCTTTCTTCTCTTTCTTTCTTTCTTTCTTTCCTTCATATCTATATCATGGCACATTCGATAAGATTACATATTTAAACATTTTTAGAAAAGATCTCAACTACCGTTTTGCTTTCATAAAAAAGATAAAACTCTTTTGACGTCAAAAGGATATCGGACATCTACTACTAGCCATCTTTTTTTTATTGTAACCGAACAATAGACGGAGGACATCGTTCGTGATAGTATTAAGAGAAGAGGGTTTTAAGGTACGACGAGAAAAAGATTTCTAGAAGAATCGTGAAGTCTTTGTAAGTCGACGGAAGTAGAGAGATGATTTTTTTTTCTTTTTCTTTTCTCTCTCTCTCTCTCTCTTTCTTATTCTTTCTTTCTCTTCTCTACTCTTCTCTCTTTCTCTCGTCGAAAATAATGGAGCTTTTCCCTGTACGCGTACCACCTGCTCAAAATAACATATGCTCTGCGTAACTTCGTCTTCTTCTTCGTCGTCGTCTTCGTCGTCGTCGTCCTCGTCGTCTTCATCGTCGTCTTCATCGTCTTCATCGTCGTCTTCGTAGTGCGTTTCATCGACACGCTTCGTTTCCGTTATGCACGTTGTGTGCACTAAGTCGCTCGACTCCGACGATACCTCTCCCTCTCCCTTCCTCTCCTGTCTGTCTGTCTGTCTGTCTGTCTGTCTGTCTGTCTGTTTGTCTCTATCTCTTTCTCTCTTTCTACCCAGAATAGTAACGCTAGGATAGGAATGCAAATAATTGTCGAGCATTCGATTCACGCCGCTGAATTTCGATTTGTTTTGTAAATTAAGTACGTAGGTATGTGTATATATATATATATATGTATATATCTATGTATGTATCTATGTATGTATGTATGTATGTATATATGTATGTATGTGCGTGTGCGTAGCGCATACGTGACGACCGAAGAACAGTCCTCCTTCGTTTCCCACCGAAATCGGTATTCCTCCTCTCCTCTTCCTCCTATATACCTCCCCCCCCCCCCCCCCCACCCCCCTCTCCCTCCTTCCCCCTATTCCTTCTCTTTCTCCTCTTCCTCTCTCGTTCGGTAGCACGAACTTCGTTAGTGCCAGATAACTAACCGACTAATATTAACTCGGAGAATTACCAAGAGGAACCGCACGGATTCCTTCCATCGTTGATATCCTAACTTCAACGTTAACGTTATAATTTTTGCATGGATCGTTATCATAGAATGGTCAGATGTAATTCAACATTTGTGATCTTGGATTTTTACAGTAGAATTGATTTGAAATTTTATGATAGAACTTTCTTTTCATATATCTGATCATTATATATATATATATATATATATATAATTTTGTTAGATGTATATATATTTTATAATAATAAATAAATATTTATATATATAATATATATTTAATATTATATTTTAAAATAATAAATATATATACAATATCTATTTTATCTATATATATATATATATATATATAATATCCATTTTACCTATTACATTTCATATATATTTCTTTTCCCAAAATTTTTATAATGAAAGGAAAGAAGTCAATTGAGAATAATCTAATAGGAAGATCTCACGAAAGTTCAAGTTAAAAGAAAAAAAAATAAAATAAAAGAAGAAGAAGAAAAGAAAAGAAAAGAAACGAAACAAAACTCGGAATTCTCTTAATGGACGGTTATACGTAGCTGGTTGTCCGTCGACGGATGTTGGTTTCCTGATTTCACGTACATGAATGCACAGTGACACAGTAAAGGTAGAAGCGTTACGACGAAAGTTAGGGTCACGAGACGAGAGACGGAGACGATATTGCGTGTCGGAACGCACGTTCTATGGACGTTGAAAGGTGCAATGGAAGGCGCATATGGCGCCTTTTAGGCAGGTGTCGTGCATGATATACAGAGAGGGAGGAGGAAGATAGAGAGAGAAGGAGAGAATATGAGAGGGAGAGTGAGAAACGAAGTGTGTTCAGAAACGAACGACATCGTTGATTACGTTCTATTAACGCCGTCGAGTGTCAGTAACGTTGAAGCAACATTGATCAGAACCATGCTAGCCTGTGGTCGTTTGTCGCTTACCTTCGACCTTTCCCCCTTTCAAATCAAACGACGTTCGCGTGCGCTCACCATCAACGCAGGAAATTAAATTTTAATCAAGTGTTAAGTTCGATCGTATCCATTTATTCCGTGATTATCTTTCTCGATCTAGCTAGACGAATTTAAATCCGTGCTTATGTTCGAAGGTCTATCGATCAGTATGTTAGACTTCTTTTATAGATAATAATTCGATGTTCGTTGTTTATCAAAATTCATTATAATCGATATTTCCTTATCTGCGTAACAACATTTAACATAATTAATTTGTTAATATTTCATTGGATGTTTACGTGAAACGATCTTTATACGTGTGTTATATGGTATTTATGTACGTTTATATGTGTGTGTAACATTATCGTTCGACTAAGCTCAAAGGACGACGTTAAACAAAAAAAAAAAAAGAAAAATTAGCTGATTTCCCCCACCTGCCGATACTTATTAAGCAATTTTCCAACTAATCTTCGCGATAACGCGTGGAACAAACGACGACAACAACGACGAAGAAAATGAAAGGCTCAGAGCCTTTACGTTCGTTAACGAGGAACTTTAACGATCGATCTTCGATGCCGACATTTACGAGTTTCTTTTCTTTTCGAGTTGGAACCGAGGTAACGCGCGAATAAGTTAAGTTTCTGTTTTCGATGAAAATAGTAGGTGATAGAACGTTAGGCGAAGAAGAAGCCATTCGAGAGTTCCTCTTGTAACTCGAGAATCATCGCGGAAGTCAATAACATTGTGGATGACTTGATGGTGGTCTTTTAACGTGTGAAAAGAAGGAAATTATTATGAATGGGGAGTGGAGGGGGAGGGGGGCGGTACGGTTTCCCTTTATTTCATAATTTCGTTTCTCTCGTTAGAAATGACTAGATCAAGAATAAATTATTTTCTTTATTTTCCTTGTATAATTATTTATGTAGGTAAAATGATATTACCAAACAATTAGAAAATAAAATGAATAGATTACTAGACTATGAAGAGGAAAAAAAAAAGGTCAGCAATGGACGATTATACGTAACAATAAATTACTTATTTTATTCATTTTCATTCTATACAATCGTCCGTCTAGATGAAATAATATCACCAAACAAATAATGAAGAAATAAATAAATTACTATACTAGAAAAAATCAAACGAGCAGCAGAATAATTATACGATAATAAATGACTTATTTTATTCAACTTTCTCTTCTGCAACGAAATGACGTCTCTAATTAGAATAATATTGCGGATTGGAAAGATATGAATGAATTATTAGACTGTGAATTTCTGAATTACTGGAAATATATTTTTAGAAAAAAAAGAAGAGAAGAAAGAAAGAAAAAAAGAGAATACAAAATTGCCATGTAAATAGTCCACGTATGCAATATATTGCGATAGAGATAACAATGAAATTCTAATCGAGTTTTATATTTTACAGACAGCGAGAGACGAACGAGCAGCGGCAAGTCCTGGTGGTGCAGGTGGACAAAACAATCACTCGTCTTCGTCTCCTTCGCCCTCTCCTGTCGGCGATGCACCTCTTGGAAGAGCCCTTATGGAAGCAGCTCTTCAACAGGCCACTTCCGGCTCGCAGGAGCCACCCTTAGTCGTGACACCACCTGGTTATTGGTTAGATGGAACCGATCATCGACATACCTTGGACTCGGCAGGCAGAGCATTGCTTCCTGCTCAGCCAGCCTGGCAGCCTAGGATAGATCAGGATGACACGGCTAAGTGTTACAGACGTTTCTTCGTTGGCAGAGTACGTTCACTTCAAACATATGCGTATCTTATCCTTTAATAGATTAAGTTAATGGTTTCGACGGTTCGAGTATGCTTCTAATCTTTAATATATGTCATGAATTTAATCGCCATTTTTTTTATTTTTATTTCGTTTCAAACGTATGTGTGCCATTATTGTCCCAAAAATTGAATAATTAAGGAACGATTTCGCTTTTGTTGTTGTTACTGTTTTTTTTCGTTCTTTCAACTTTGTCAAAGAATTCGTTCTTTCGTGATGACCTTGAAAGAAAGATGGTCATCGGCCTAACAGCACCAAGCTCGTAGTACATTATGTATAACGCTCGTAAACGTACGTACGTATGTACGTACTCAAGTTTATGTAAAGATGGAGTGAGATGGAGATGATGGTTAGAGTAAAAGAAAGGGAGAAAGAGAGAAATAAAGATAAAGATGGAGGCAGAGACGCAGGAAAAGGAAAAGAGCACTTCGGGCGTGGGAGTGGGAACGTTCTCATAGTCTCGAAGAAGAAGAGAAGACGATGCTTCTTCAACCAGAAGAAATACCCCTACCCCCTTCGCTTCAACAGTGTTCCTGATTTTCATCCTTGCTTGCTTCTCTTCCGTCTTTAACCGCAATCTACCCCAAGCATCCTTACAATTATTATTTATTCTTTTTCAAGGAAAAAAAAGTAATCATTTTTTATCAATTATTTTTTATTTTCCTCGTAGACGTATATCGTAACAATATTTCGTGTTTGTTATAGGTGAGAGTTGATAGTACATGTTACTATATTGTGTATATATATATATATATATATAGTATTAAACAAAAAGATATATAGTTTGATACAATAGTATATATCTATGTATATATATATTTATATAATATATATGTACGTACGTATAATAGCATATATAACAGAATATAACAATTATACTACATAATATATAAATATATTTTATTAGAGAGAGAGAGTACGTGTTATGTGCTAGAAATTATTATACAATGCACACATAAAAATATATAGATGTAAAGATGAAAGTATAATACGAAGAAGATCGTTAATAAAATAAAAGAAATAATTGGTCTTTAGATCATAGAAAACATCGAAGAGTGAAAATAGCTAAAAGTGCATTTCCCCTTCTCTTTAATAGTTCATTCTTATCTAAGAGTTCACCTGTTACCTTTGTCTAGCGTGCACCTGGGTTACCTCTATTTTTAACGCGAACTTAAAACTCGTTAGGTAACGTAACGTGAGCGAGATAATGTACGCATGAACTCGTTTCTTCGCGGGAGCGTGCTCGAGTTCGCCGCCATTGTTCAAGAGTGGCAGTAAATAATTACACTGCGTGTCATAGAGAACGAAAAGCGATTTTTATCGGGCCATAGAATGTATACATATCGTAAATGTATTTACAACTATGTACAATGTATATCATATGTATCATAGCTGGATCTCATTCGATTCCGTGTTTTTCCCTCTCTTTCTCTCTCTCTTTTTTTTTTTTATTCTATTTTACGATATTTCCTTGTCGAAGAAGTTAATTTTTCATTTTTTGTTTCTTGTTTTTTTTTTTCTTTTTTTTTTTTTATATATATATTTCGTTCGAGTACGGCATACGTGTAGTTACAAAATCGTTATCACTCTCGTTATCACATACGCGTTTGACGACAGGCGTTAAGAGGGGAAATAAAAAAAAGGAAAAGAAAAAGAAAAGAAAGTGAAAAAAATGATATCGTAGCAAAGTTAAACAAATCTCTTCTCTTTACATTTCTTTTCACTAGCAATTATCGTAGACGAAAGAAAGCTAAGAATGTTCTCCCAATTATTTATCCTATCCTATTCTATCCCATCCCATTCCATCCCATCCCATCCCATTCCATTCTGTCCCAACTCATCTTATTCTATCCTCCATCCCATCCCCCATCTGTCCTTTACCAGTATCGGTGCTTTCGATAACCTTTTAAAAAGAACTTCGAAGGATTGCCATAAATATCTCGTCAGCGTTACGATAAGTTTAATGGTCCATGTCGACTTCGCTAAACTGTGAAAGACGTGAGAAAAGAGATAGATAGAAAGAGAGAAAGAGAATGAATGACTGAATAGAGAGAGAGAGAGAGAGAGAGAGAGAATAAGTGACTAGAGAGAGAGAGAGAGAGTGAGAGATAAAGGGAGAGAAAATGAGAGATAAAGGGAGAGAAAATGAGTGAGTGAAAAAAAAGAGAAAAAGAGAGGGAGAGAAAATGAGTGAGCGAAAAGAAAGAAAGAAAGAAAGAATAGAAAAAAAGACGAACTTTATTATACTTGTTCGGTCTATTATTTTATCGAAAGGGAGAAATTTTAGTATCGATCGATAAAAAACTTTTTAGGAAAACAGAACTTATGTTGCCCTTTCATTGTTATATGATTATTTTACATTCTAATGACATAACGAGTGTTCTCTCGTCTTCTTTTCTTGTTTCCTTTTGTTTTATTTTGTTTCTTTTTCTCTTTCTTCTTTTTTCCTTTTCTTTCTTTTATTTTTCTTTTCTTTTCTTTTTTTTTTTTTAATAATGAAAAGGTCATGATCTTTTGCGAACAAAAGGCTCGTATCGAAAGGATGCATACACCTTATCTCTCCATGCGATCGCATTGTGCGGTTAAGCAGAGAGCCCATTAAAAGAGCGATTTTATTATGCGCAATATCGCTCCTCTAATTAGCGGTCGCCACGAATACCAACGCGTAATCCGTTCCATACCGCGACTTATTAAAGCACCACATGCCTCTTCTATCACCTTTACTTGTGTATTACAAATAGAAAGAGAAAGAGAGAGAGAAACAATGGATATTACGAGTCTCTTTTCCGCGTGATAACACTCAAAGTTTATTTGATTTGATACGTCCTAATCGTTTTATAATATTAAAATCCGTCTCTCTCGCGTCATATAATGATATTAAATTATTCGAAATCTCAATTTTCAAATATTCAATTTGAATGAAAAATTAAAATGTATCGTTACATTTAAAAGCGAGAAAGAACGAAAAAATCTATTTATACGGACTTGATGAAATGTCACGTTTTAATATATGCACGACAAACTAATATCTTTTTAATAATATTGCATATGTATTTACATATATTTTTCGATACAAGAAAGTAGAACGAACTTTTCGAACCGTTCAACATTGTTACATTTTATTCTACATTCTTGTATTTTTTCTTTTTCAATTTTTGTTTTTGATTTTTTTCTTTTGTTTATAATTAATTAAAAAACTTTCGAGTCACCGTTATGATTTATGCACGTTTTAATATATGCACGACAAACTAATATCTTTTTAATAATATTGTATATGTACTTACATATATTTTTCGATACAAGAAAGTAGAATAAACTTTTCGAACCGTTCAACATTGTTACATTTTATTCTACATTCTTGTATTTTTTCTTTTTCAATTTTCGTTTTTGATTTTTTTCTTTTGTTTACAATTAATTAAAAAACTTTCGAGTCACCGTTATGATTTATGCACGTTTTAATATATGCACGACAAACTAATATCTTTTTAATAATATTGTATATGTACTTACATATATTTTTCGATACAAGAAAGTAGAATAAACTTTTCGAACCGTTCAACATTGTTACATTTTATTCTACATTCTTGTATTTTTTCTTTTTCAATTTTCGTTTTTGATTTTTTTCTTTTGTTTACAATTAATTAAAAAACTTTCGAGTCACCGTTATGATTTATGCACGTTTTAATATATGCACGACAAACTAATATCTTTTTAATAATATTGTATATGTATTTACATATATTTTTCGATACAAGAAAGTAGAATAAACTTTTCGAACCGTTCAACATTGTTACATTTTATTCTACATTCTTGTATTTTTTCTTTTTCAATTTTCGTTTTTGATTTTTTTCTTTTGTTTATAATTAATTAAAAAACTTTCGAGTCACCGTTATGATTTATGCACGTTTTAATATATGCACGACAAACTAATATCTTTTTAATAATATTGTATATGTATTTACATATATTTTTCGATACAAGAAAGTAGAATAAACTTTTCGAACCGTTCAACATTGTTACATTTTATTCTACATTCTTGTATTTTTTCTTTTTCAATTTTCGTTTTTGATTTTTTTCTTTTGTTTACAATTAATTAAAAAACTTTCGAGTCACCGTTATGATTTATGCACGTTTTAATATATGCACGATAAACTAATATCTTTTTAATAATATTGTATATGTACTTACATATATTTTTCGATACAAGAAAGTAGAACGAACTTTTCGAACCGTTCAACATTGTTACATTTTATTCTACATTCTTGTATTTTTTCTTTTTCAATTTTCGTTTTTGATTTTTTTCTTTTGTTTATAATTAATTAAAAAACTTTCGAGTCACCGTTATGATTTATGCACGTTTTAATATATGCACGACAAACTAATATCTTTTTAATAATATTGTATATGTATTTACATATATTTTTCGATACAAGAAAGTAGAATAAACTTTTCGAACCGTTCAACATTGTTACATTTTATTCTACATTCTTGTATTTTTTCTTTTTCAATTTTCGTTTTTGATTTTTTTCTTTTGTTTACAATTAATTAAAAAACTTTCGAGTCACCGTTATGATTTATGCACGTTTTAATATATGCACGACAAACTAATATCTTTTTAATAATATTGTATATGTATTTACATATATTTTTCGATACAAGAAAGTAGAATAAACTTTTCGAACCGTTCAACATTGTTACATTTTATTCTACATTCTTGTATTTTTTCTTTTTCAATTTTTGTTTTTGATTTTTTTCTGTTGTTTATAATTAATTAAAAAACTTTCGAGTCACCGTTAATGATTTAATCATAAAAAAGTTTCATTACGTTTTTTTTCACATCTTTCATAGGAACATGTGAACCTGATAGGAAGGGATAGCGAGAATGGGCCGGTCCTTGTCTCGGTGAAGGCCGAGACGGTCGCTGGACAAGAACACTGGCGAGTATTGCTGAGATTACGTGCTGGTTCAACGCATGAGTTAGTTCCAGCAGCATCACTTGGACCGATTCCTTCACCAGCTAAAATGGTCAAGGTAAATGAGTTTTTATTTCTTAATGAAATAAATTAATAATCAATTTAATATCCGAGGATATACGTAATAAGTTATATACATATAACATATAAGGTGTATACATGTACGTAGTATATATGAATATTTTTCAATTTACATGAAAGATGACGAAAGATAACATGCATATTTTCTTAATGAGAATCGTTTGATCGTTTTTATTGATCTCTCAGTCTTGTATGATAGAGGTTAATAAGACAAATATCACTTGGAATCGTGAGTAATTTAACGACTTATAATTTGGACTCGTACGAGAGCAATGTGTCACGTGTGTCGAATCGACGAAAATAGATCATCGCTACTAAAGTACAAAAGTACGCGACGACAGAAGTAGAGAGAAAGAAAGAGAGATGGAGAAAAAGAGAGAGAGAGAGAGAAATAACCAGCATCATTTTTTTCAGGCGATCAACGACTCCTTGAACGTAAATACTTTGATGCCAGTGGTATGTTCAGGAGCTGGCACATTGATAGCTCAATATGACGAGCACGCACTCGTTTCGAGATTCAAATTCGGCGTACTTCATCAACGCGCTGGGCAGGTGACCGAAGAACAGCTTTTCGGTAATCGTCAGATCACACCTGCTTTCCAAGAATTTCTTGATCTTTTGGGACAAAAGATCGACTTGAAGGATCACAAGGGGTCTGTATATCGTCATCGGATATTATTTTCATCGATTATTGTTTTAACAGTTATCAAAGAATGTACTCAACGTAATATTCAATTTTGTAGATATCGAGGAGGGTTGGATACTCGGCATGGTCAAACGGGAGATTCCGCGGTTTACGAAGTATTTCGTGGCCGTGAAGTTCTCTTCCATGTGGCTTCGCTTTTACCGTATAGTCCAGGTGATTCGCAACAATTACAACGCAAGAGACACATTGGTAACGATATCGTAGCGATTATATTCCAAGAAGAGCCTACACCTTTCAGTCCTGATATGATCGCGAGTCACTTTTTGCACGCCTTTATCGTCGTGCAAGTCGTCGATCCATGTACCCCTAACACAAGGTACAATATATATACTACATATATGTCATTTGATATCAAATTCAAACGTCTCAAAAATACAGTATAGTATTTATCGTTTTATTTATCGTTTTATTTATCTCTTTTAGGTATAAGGTGAGTATAACAGCGAGAGACGACGTACCTTGGTTCGGTCCGGCCTTACCAACACCTGCTGTCTTCCTAAGAGGCGTCGAATTTAAAGAATTCCTTCTTACGAAATTGGTGAACGCTGAAAACGCGGCTTACAAGGCTGAAAAGTTCTCGAAATTAGAAGTAAGTTACGTTCTTCTTTTTTTTTGTATTCTAATATCATTCCAAGTAAAGCGAACTAATATTTATGATATAACGATCAGTTGCGAACCAGATCCGCTCTATTGGAGTCCTTGACGGAAGGATTACAAGCGAAGACAGCGGAGTTCTTAGGAGGTACCATTGGTTTAGGAGGTAATCTAGGATTCGGTGGGAATTGTCCTGTAAGTCCAACGGCAAGCGATTCCTCAGCTTCCGGTGGCGGAGGTACTGGCTCAAGATTCATCGATACGGTACGAAAGGCATTGATATCTCGAGTGAGAAATGCATCGACCGAGAGCGTACCTCAACAACTCGCTAAAAAGGGTGCTCATTCTGAACCAAGTCCACCGAGTAATCGACAATCCAATGGAAAGATAAGTGGGAAACGATCCGTCGAACCGTCAAGTCCATTGGGTTCGCCAGATTTGACTCTACGAAGGGATTCGGAAAGAGGTAGCCCTAGTTTGGGAAGTCAAGACAGTAGCTTGTCTAATACGGACAATCAGGATAGCAGTTTGGCTACGTTGCAACAGGACGAGGTAGATCGTAGAGAATCTGGTACAGGAATCAGTGCAAATGATTCCACGAGCACGGAAAAGGTCACCACGGTTTCCTCGGTTCAACGATTAACTCATGAAAACTTGAGAAGACAGGAACGAACGGAAAAGACCGAAATAACACAACGCGTTGTTTCCGAAAGCGACGATAGCTCCTTGAACAGCGAGCTTGAACTCGACCAAGCTGTTTATCCCGACAGCGACACAGGTCTTGAATCTATGAGTTCCGCGGAAACGCACGACACTACGAGGTGTAATGCCAAAGACGGTGCTGCGGAAACCGAGACTTTGAGGATGGAAGTTACTAGACTTAAGTGCGATAAGCTGGACTTATTGAGACAAAATGTGGTAAGTTTGAAAAGCTTAAATATTTCTTTCATCGCTTTCTATATGTTTATGTATTGTTCCTTCGTGGAATGTTTATTATTATTCTTTATATTTTAATCCAACAGACTTGTCAACGCGACATTAAACGCCTTCGAGAGAAAGAGTTACAATTGCAATCTGACTTAGCGGCAGCATCGAAAGAGATTCTCCGATTAAGGGCGATGCTAAAAGAATGTTCGACGAGCATTCCTTTGGATAACAACAATCAACAGACGTCCACCGTTTGAAGAATCGTCGAACGCATTTTTTGATTCGTTATCGTTAACGGAGATTACCGTTAAAGATCGCTATATTTTAATCGTCGAATGGGGACCGACCAATTCGTAAACTTCGTAGATCTTCCACTCTTTCGAGATCATTTCTTTTAAAAGAAAATCATTTGAGATGTCTCGTTGTTGGATATATACATATACGTATACCATATACGTATATGTGTATATATATATAAATATATAATGTGTGTGTGTGTATGTACACGAAAAAACTTGCAATCAATGCTTTCTTCCTCGGTTCGCTTTTACGACTGGGTTTTTTTAGATAGCGATTGGTACAAATTCGATAAGTCATAAGGGATATGTAATTAGAATGTAAAGTCAAAGACTACACGGTTCTCTCGAAGTCGAGCTCGTTATTGGAACGTACAACAGTATAGATTCTGATTGTTGAAGTACTTGTTTAACTTATATCCCAAATATTTATCGATTAATTTATTGATAGATATAAGGTAATCCCTTGTAGTCAATATAGTTGATAATTCAATAGATATAAATACCAACCGCGATACAAACATCTTGTCATTATAATATTAGTCACTTTTTAAAGTGAAATGGCCTTTAGATCTAGCATTTGTGATGCTAAAAAGAGCACGCAAAAAGTAACGCACCAATGCATATGACCGTGTATTAGTTAAGTGTAGGTCACTTAACTCTGATTATACTTCTCGCACACATCATACATGGTATACATATATATTTATTTATATATATATATATTTATATATACATATATATTTATAAATATATATTTATATATATTTACATATATATATATTCATATATATATTTATTTATATATATATATTTATATATATATATATACTATTGTAAGTAGTAATAATACGAACATCTATTAAAATCTTTGAAGATACGGATTTGTTAATTTACCGATTAAGTCTAATAACGATGATATATTTTAACAAATTCGAAAATCTTCAAAACTTATGTGAACATGTCACAGCAAAGTTTCTCGATAATACGTTGGAACATTAGTGAATATAAATGTCACGCGAGTTAATACTTCAACAGATAATTTCATCGTCTCTTAAAATCGATTTACATAATTTGACGAATCTACTAATCATTTTTCTAAGTTGTCATAAATTATTCCATGATATACGTATATTTAATCGGTCATTGCGTTAAAATAATATTAAAAGAAAAGCAACATATATTGTTCATGTTTTGTTAATATGAAAAAAAAAAAGAAAGAAAAAGAAGTTAAATATCACTTGCTGCTTTATTTTGTGCTATGTCTCCGTTAGTAGTTTTTATTATTAGTATTATAATATGATTTTTATATATATATATATAAAAATATTTTATATTAACAATAACGTTTTAATTGATATAGCTTGTGTAAATAATTGATCGTCCAAGTAGATGCAAATATTGACAGGATTTAGAGAGAAAAAAAAAAAGAAAAAAGGACAAAAACGTTCGCTCACACACACGTAAAATACCAAAGCTTAATATAGTTGAAGCCATTTCTTTTCTTTCTCTACATTCCTTTTCATACAATATGCATTGAGTTACATATAGAATATAATATGTATCGTATACCTTCGGCACTTGTGAAATCTTTACTATACTTATCATTCAAATTTCTTCCTTCAGAGCACATTAGAGGTGCATATATATATATACACATATATACATATATATACACGTGTATATATGTATATATATATATATATATACTACACATATATATTATGAATACTTTGCTAAAACACCACGGATATCACTGCCTACACAGTATCACTTTGCAATTCCATCTTTGTCATTTATAAAAGTAATATTACTCTTGTTATTTTATTAATGTCGATAAAAATTGATAAACTATAATTTATTACAAATCACCGATTCGTAATATTTTTCATTGTTTTTTTCTAACAAATGATTTGAATCAAAATGTCGTTTTTAATAATGTATATAATGTAAAAATTGCGTTTCGCGTTATACTTGTCGTTCGGTTCCGTAAACGAGTTTCATTCTTATTTTTTTTTTTTTATTATTTTTTCCTTTTTTTCAAAAAATTTAACTAACTACTATCGTCTAGTGTGATTCTTATGCTGGCCTTGCAAAATCAAAGAAAGACGATTTATATTACAAAGAGGTACGCGTTACTACGTTTTGAGAGAAAAAGTAAGAAAGAAAGAGAAAAAGAGAGAGAACGAAAGGGAGAGAGAGAGAGAGAGAGAGAGTGAAAGCGTAACAGTGCGCATGCGCGAGAGAGAGAGAGAGAGAGAATACTATTGCTATAAATATATATTTTGTATTTAAATATTAATTATTCGAATCTAACTAACTGAACTGCGGATACTAATTATTCTCTGATACTAAAATAGGAAAATATATATATATTTCTTATGACTAGTAAGAGTATTCGCATTCTGTATTTTCTTGTTTTTCTTTTTTTTTCTTTTATTTTTTAATTTTTATTTTTAATTCTTTTTTTTTCTAATGCACAACTGTCGACTCGTATATCAACGATAAATGATGTTCACCAATAAAAAATAAAAACGATACAAATAAATTTTTCTTTTCTTCGATAGGTCCTTTTTTAATTTTTCTTTTTTTTTTAACAATGTGTCATTTACAAGATAAAAGAATTATTTAGGACGAATAAACTTAGAAAAGGAATAAGTTATCGACGGATAAACGTAATTTAAAACGTTTATTTATACCGATTGATCTTACAGCTCTACACTTTTTAATATTTGTTTACGCAAGTAGAAACGTTCAGTTTTTATTACAAAATATTGTCTTTCTAATGCTATTATAGTAAAATATATAAACAATGCTCGATCAAAATGTAAAGTTTAATGTATAAATAAACAGTTTCAGAGAAACGAATATTGCAAATTATGTGATTCATGTTTTCTTTTTTTTTTTTGATAATACTAATGATAATGATTACTCGTAATATATAAATTTGACGTTATTTATAAAAAAAGAAAAAGAAAAAATATATATATGTTATTTAATAAATATTATAAGATAATAAGAAACGCTCATACATAGTAACTTATCATAATAAAATCGATTTGTCGTTCATTCGAATTTATTCTTAGACGATAGGCGATCTTCTATGAAAGGTGATTTACGCAAGGCCAGGATATTAAAACTGCTTTGTAAAAGTAGGTCACCTAGGAAGTATAATTTCCCCCTAATTTTACACAAATTATTTCCAGATACCTCATGAAGGGTAAAAGACAAATTTATCCGAGGCCACTGAATGTGTCTCGTTAGCTGATATAAAAATAAAGTGATCCCTTTGACGAAACAAAAAGAAAAAAAAAAAAAAAAAGAAAAAAAAGAAGAAGAAGAAGAAAGATTACACTCGAAAGATTATTTAGATAAGCGTTATCAAAAATAGAGTATGATTCTTTATCTGTAACATAACAATGCTTTAAATTAATAAATAAGATAAAAAACAAAGAAAAAAAAAAAAGAAAAAACAAGAACAATCAATACCAGTACATAACAAAAGAGAAGAAAGAGCCGATCGATAAAGTCGAGATCTACTAGTATCTCACGATTTAAATTCCCCGCCGTAAGAATATTACTAACTTCTCAATAATTTCGAATTTGGGCGGGAAAGGGAGAACGCGTATGAATTTTATACTTCACTATATAACTACAGATTTATCATTGATAGACGAAACGTAAGAAGAGATGAAAAAAAAGAAAGAATATAGAATAATACGTATAAAAAAAAAAAAATTGCGTAAAAAGAGAGATCCTAAAAGACCGACGGAGTAACCCTTTTATTTCACACAGCAGCGCCACGCCCGACACTGCCCTCTAAACTGCATAGTCCGTGAAGTATGTTTATTACCGACAATACGAAATTGGCCGAAGTGGTAGACGAAAATGGTTAATTGTCAGGCTCGTTAGTGCAGCAGGTGAGCGATCAATTATTACGAAAATCGGCGTGTTATTTGTTCTCGGGATGTACGGTACAGTCGACCCTTTGAAAGTCTCGTGTAAAACAGAAACGAAGTACGATCCTTTGGACATTATCGCCATAGATTCATGGCATGTATCATTGAAATCACCTTTTCGAGACCGTTTGGTCTATTCGTTCCCACCACCCCCTCCCCTACCTCTAATCTAACAAAAGAATTTTTAATTTCTTCCATGGCGATATTAAAGCTATCTCCGTTATACGTCTCTACACGTTCAAGCACAAACTCACCTAAAATATCGATAATCTCGTGAGTATCGTTGAAAAGAAACAATACGCGCTAACCTCGGGACACATCAGCAAGACGTAGATTAATTTATTACGCCCATTCAGAAAACATACGTCCTCTCTCGTTGTTCCTCCACACATACACACACGCACACACATACACACTCGCGCGCGCGCGCGCGCGAACGAACGAACACATACATATATACATACATACATACATACAAAATACAAACACACACACACACATGCACGTATTAACACCGTGTCTTCTGTTCGTCGCGTGGAAAAAGTGACATGCATGATAAATTTCGATATACTCCAGTATGTGCGTTTGTATTGGAGCACCAGACAATATAGATGTGTGGCAGGTGCAATGTTGCATCCCCCTGATGCGCGCGACTACGTTTATATAGTAGCTCTAATGTCATACCGAAGGCTACTTCTTAGTAATTCACAAAGGGTTCACTCTTCCGTGAAGTACAGTATATGGGTACTTTCCAGGCGATACCTAGCACGTACCTTGCTAGAAAAATATTTGTAGAGACTTGGTGGAACGAGAGCATGGCTTCTGGTGCATCATCCTTGGGTAGCGCTGGAGGTAGTGGTGAGTTTTCTTTCTTCATTTATTATTAATTGTTCTAGCGTGAAGAAACATAACGATCTCTTTATCTTGATCTTTGTAACATCAAACCGCATGTATCTTTATAGTATATTCTTATTAGTAAGTAGTACGTGTAACAAAATTAGAATAATCTATAGTAATTACAAATCAGGCCGATATTCTTGTTAGAATTAAAACGATTTTGATATTGTTTGTAAAAAGTTTAAAGGATTGTTCGTAATTTTTTATTTGCAAAAAAAGTGATGAATCATGATGCTTATATGCGTGACCTAGAGTTTCTTTTCTGGTGAAAGCTGGTGAGACTTTTGATTATAATGTTTCGTCTAGTGGAACAAATAATCGTTCCTTCGAATCTTTTCCTCTGTTAATTAAGATATTACGTATTAATATTATTAGCTTGGAAAACTTTTCTTTCGATATTATATAAGATATAATTTTATTTAATAATCATACTTTATATAAAAATTGTGATATCTATCTCTCTTTATTCTCTAGATGGAGCAATAAATATGGGTAAGAAGCAAATTGACAAGATTTAATTTTTTCTGTAAGTTTTCTTTGTTCTAATGTTTGATAAAAGTATGTTTTAAAAATAGTCAATTTTGTTAAGTAGATGTCTAAAATTATATTCAAATAATTTACAAAAACTTTTTAGTATTTGCAAATCCAAAATAAATAATTTTTGTTTTCACGTTCAAAATATGTGTCTTTCTTTGTTTAACATATAAGCATGTCTTCTTTTTTTTTTTTTATTTTATTTTATTTTATTATCCCATATCCATTGTGTTGTGTTCGCTGTTTGGAATATACTTTCCACGTAACATGCAGAAAGAGACAATGGAGGCTACGGGAGCGTTGGAAATCCTGTTGGGAGTCCTGAATGTCGTACCGATTATGAGGGCTTACAAGCTCAGTGTGATAAAGCAATGCATCAGCTTAAGTTACTTAGGCATAAGCACTCCGATACTGTTAGACGGTTTGTCTTAATTTTGTTTTATTATTTTGTCCTCGCTTTAAGTTATTAAGTCTGCATGCTTAATTACGAGCATGTATACCAATCTTCATATTATAAATGTTAACAATAATGATTGTGTCCTGGCGTAAGTGGAACAAGTATCAAACGAATATCTTTTTGCAGGTGTGAACATACTATGAAAGAATTGGAGTATTATCGTGGACAACATATAGCAGTCATGAATCAATTAGAAGCGACGTCTCAAGAAAGTTCTGCTCTCCGTGGAAAGTATGGAGATTTGGTAAATGACAAACAGAGACTGGACAGAGAAGTGCAAGCATTACAGAAAGAAGTGTCGGAATTGAGATGTCAGAATCAAGAAGCTCTTGTTTCCGACAGCAACAATGGAGATATGAATCAGCATTATTTATCTGCGCTTAGAAGATATGAGGCCATCAAGGACGAATACGACTCGCTTAGAAAGCGATACGATGATTTAATAGCATCTCATTCCTCCGTTGTTAACAAGGTAATGAAAATATTTGTGTTATTCCAATGGTAGTGATCTATTATATCGAATAAAATGTTTACATTGAAATTAGTTGGAATTATCGCAAGAAGAAGCTGCAAGATTGAAGAAACAGTATGATGAAATTCTCCAAGAACGTAACACTGCCGTACGTGAGCGTAATGGGTTGAAACAACAATGTACCGCTGCTATAAGGCAGTGGGACATTGCGTTGAGGGAGAGAAACGAGTATAGAGAAGCTCTTGCTAAAATGCAGCAACAACACGAAGAAGCAGTGAAAGAAATTAATCAAGCTATGGTGTTACGTATGAAAACAAGCAAAGATATTAAGCGGCTTACGGAAGAAAGGAATGCTGCATTACAAGAATATAGTTTAATTATGGGTGAAAGAGATACCGTACACAAGGAGATGGAGAAACTTGGCGACGATCTGACCCAATCGTTTACTAAAATCACACATTTAGAGAATCAAAATAAACAACTTGTTGACGAGGTAAGCAATGCGTTTCAAACGACTATCTTTATTTGATAACTAATATATCCGATGCGTGTGTGTGTTGTATATAAATTTCCTATCTTTCAACATTTTCCTATCTTTTGTCAGAAAAAGACACTGTCCTATCAGATAGAAACTTTGAGGAGAGAGATATCATCTGCTCTTCAAGACAGAGACGAGTCTTTAAAGCAGTGCAATGAATTACGTCAAAAGTTCGGTGATTATTCCGAAGGTGCGAACAGAGACTACAAGAATCGTTTGGAGTTGCATTCTTATAACCGAGAACGAGACAACGCGAGCAAAGAGGCCGAACGTGAAACAAATAATGGAGATGCAAAGAGAGAGAAAGAACGTATGGACAATATAGACCAAGCTAATTTAGAATTAGACAAGCTTAGAAAATCGGTAGACACGTTGCAAGCCGAACTGGAGGAAGCGATACAAGAGGCAGAAGTATCCAAACGAAGGAGAGATTGGGCATTTAGCGAGAGAGATAAAATAGTACTGGAGAGAGAGAGTATAAGAACTTTGTGCGATAGATTAAGAAAGGAACGTGATCGTGCTGTTTCGGAATTGGCAGGTGCTTTGCGTGATTCTGATGACATAAAAAAACAACGAAACGAGGCTTCGAGAGAGTTGAAAGATTTAAAGGAGAAGCTAGAGTCTGGCGACGCATTGAGAGCAAGTGTCTTTGGGCAAGGTCTTGCGCATGGTCACGACAACACTATCGATGCGGAACCCAACGAGTGGGAAGTACTTACTATCCATATGGATTTGAGCAGACTCGTGGATACTGATCGTGATCTGGGGATAATGTTAGTGGGGGGACGTGATAATCCATATTACCCTAATGATACGGGTGTTTATGTAGCACAAGTTACACAAGGAAGTACGGCCGACGGCAAATTGAGAGTAAACGATTGCATCATACGTGTGAACAACGTTGACTGTGCCTCAGTATCTTCAAGAATGATATTAGAAACGCTACGTTCTTGTGCCGTGAGTCCGACAACGTTGACTATAAGAAGACGAAGATTAAGTAGAAGATCGTTGAGGACTATACAGTTACCTGTCGGGTCTATTCCGCATGGAATCGCTTTGGAGCTTGGTATATACATATCAAAGATATCACCTGGCAGTTCAGCTGCCAAAGATGGAAATTTGGCTGTTGGCGACAGAGTCTTGAACGTAAGTTGTATCTTCTCTTTCTCTTCTCCTTCGACTTAAGAGACGTGCGACATCGCGATTTGACGTTTTTCAGATCAATAGCAAACCGATGGAAGGAATCAATTCGGCTCACGAGGCAATGACTATCTTGAACGACAATACAACGGATGTATTAACGATCACCACGCTTAAAGGAATTCCTTTATCCTCTGCTACCAGTTCGGAAACGATGCCGATCAGTGGCAGTTTTGCATCGGAGAAGCAAAAGATGGTAAACAGTTGTTCGCAAACCGACCATGAAAGATTGATGTTGAAAACAACGTCGGACGACTCCGATAGAAGATACATTGGCTCGAACTTCGGAGACAGGAGCGTTTACAAAGTTTCGAAGTCTGTTAGCGGGGAAAAGCCAAGTGGGATAAGTAACGCTTGGGATAACATAAGAGAAAAGATCGATTTCGTGAGGGGCCGTAAACCTAGCAAAGATCGGGATGACAAGAAGAAGAGACATCCCAATTCAAGTCCAAATACGTTCGAACAGGAACAGGATGCGATAGCGGAACTCGATTCGGTTATAGAGAGTTATCACAAGAAAACGACTAACGGCGTACTGAAAAGAAGTAAACGTCGTGGGACAGAGAAAATGGAGAAAAACGGTGGTACATGGCCCAAGGCTAGAGGTGGCCCATTGATACAAAATGGTACCGGTACGATATTACATCCACGTAAAACGAAGGAAAGGCTACCACTGAGCGTACTTCTGAATCATCCGCCAAAGTATGATAGTTACAACTATAATCGTATTTCCAACCCTATCCCCCTAGCTAATTTCTCTAATGTCAGTAATCGGCATACCGTATACAAAGCCGTAGAAACACCGTTACCAAATTTCAGCAAATCGGGACAACTCTTTGGTCAGAAGTCCTTCACGCCGGCGGTACAGTTCAAGGATATTACGATAGATAAGAAAGTGACGATCGAGATTGAGAATACTGATAACAGGCTTAGCTCGGCTTTGGCGCCGTCCGAGACTAGTATCGATGTCTCTGTAAAGTCTGCTAATATCGGTCGAGACATGGACTACTTCGCTAAAAAGAAAGCACAGAAGTACGCTATGAGTAACGATAGCCAGGTAGAAACGTTGCAACATAATAGAGCGCACTCTCAACTCTATTCGGGAATTGGGTCATCGACTTCGTCCACTAGTGGACCTAGACAACAGCTAGCTGGTAATTTCTCTTTTCCCCCCTACACGCATTTGCATCCGCATCCACACCAGCAGAACTCTTTACCCTCGAGATATCCATCACCACCGTCATTGCCGTCTGCACAATCCGGAGAGTCTATAGGACTTCCCGATGCACGATCCTACTGTTTCGAGCCTCCGTATAGTCCGGGCCCGCAAACGGGTTTTGGTCATTTGCACACACCCTCCGTAGATTTGCATTACCACAAACCTCGTGCTCCACCGGTCGGCATGGCATACGATGTGCCAGCGTATACTCATGGATACGAAGGTGGTACGTTTCCAAGAAAAAAAGAAAATCAACGTTTTCGTATACCGTCCAATCCTAGTGTTACGTCAAAAAACAGTGTTGGCAAACTTTCGACTGGGAGTATAGAAAGAACGTCGGAGAGAGGCAGTCCGATGCCAACTTTTCACGTGGAGGTTCTCAGTCCTGGAACGGGTAATGGTAGTAGTACCGGAGGAACCATCAGAGGAGGCAGCAATAGCAAGAGATCGAGTATGCCAGATTATTGTTACTCCCAACCTCGACCAGCTCCTGGTGAACTACGCAGAGTTCACATAGACAAATCGGTCGAGCCATTAGGCATACAAATTTCTTGTTTGGAGAGTGGAGGAGTTTTCGTTTCCACCGTCAGTGAACATAGCTTGGCGTCCCAAGTTGGTCTTCAAATCGGTGATCAACTTCTAGAAGTATGTGGAATTAATATGAGGAGTGCTACTTATCAACTAGCTGCCAACGTTTTACGCCAGTGTGGTAATTCCATAACGATGTTGGTGCAGTACAGTCCAGACAGTAAGTGTTGTCTTAGTCCAGGCACTAAGTATTTTATCGACAAAAAACGCTAGCTTTCCTTCGTATATCTATGTACGGTATACGCACTTTATCGATGTCGCATGTTTCTTAAAATAAAAAGGATAAAGTTCTCTTCCTATCTTGCTGTTGTAACATAACTCTCTAGTGCTTCTTTGAATATATTTTACAACAGCTTCTTCATTATGATCTTCTCTTTTTTTTTTCTCTCTTTTTTTTTTCTTTTTTTTTTTTCTTTATATAAGAGTACAACGAACTTGAAGGATCAGCATCCTCTAGTTCTTCGGAAGCTGGTGGTGGAGAAGGTGGCACCAGAAGTGGCTCACCTACACCATGTAACAGTCCTGAAGTTCCAAGGAAAACGACCATCGAACCTTTGGAAAATGCCGAACCTGAACGTGACACTACCACCACTACTACTACTACTTTATTGAGTGTAAAACGTGCAGAACGAGATATCAGAAATTCTGCTTCGTTGGAAGTTAGGTCTACGCAAGAAAGAGAACGTGAAATCAGAAATTCAGCATCTTTGGATATCAATATTAGAAAACCTGAACTACGTAGTTCGGCTACTCTCGACAATATGCGCAATTCCGCGACTCTTGATACTTTACGTGTAACTGGGAGCACGCTGACACGTGCACAACTTAATCAGGCTGCGACAACGTTGCAGAGACAAAATGCAACTGTGAGGAGCCCGACGCAAGAAGAACAAAATCGTAAAAGTCCAACTCCAGGTGAACCAAGATATTTATTCATTGAAACTAGGAAGTGTTCTAACTTAGGTATATCGCTCGTGGGAGGCAACGGCGTTGGTATATTCGTTCATTCCGTGCAGCCTGGCTGTTTGGCAGAAGAAGCTGGCTTACGTACTGGTGATAGAATTTTGGAATACAATGGTGTAGATCTGAAACAAGCAACCGCTGAACAAGCCGCATTGGAATTAGCAAGACCAGCGGATAAAGTGACCTTAATAGCTCAATATTTACCACAGCGATATAATGAAGTCAAGGATAAACCTGGTGATAGTTTTTACATCAAGGCGATGTTTGATCGAGTCAGTGAAATGGGAGATAGTTTGCAACTTCATTTCAACAAGGATGATATTTTGTATGTGGATAATACTATGTTCAATGGTACACCTGGTCATTGGAGAGCTTGGTTGGTCGATCAAACAGGAAGGCGACAAACTTGTGGTATAATTCCAAGCAAATTCAAGTAAGTAAAGTTATGATTGGCTAATGACGATGCTTAAATGATAACTAACGTATATTTGTATTTCTTTTTTCTTTTTCTTTTTTTTTCTGTTTTTTCTTTTTTAGAGTCGAAGAAGAATTACTTTTGCGTCGATCTTTGGGAGATATAGAAACGGATGCTGGCAGACGTGGTACAACGAGCGCACGTAGGAGCTTCTTCCGTCGAAAGAAACATCAACGTTCGTCCAGTAGAGATAGTAAAGAACTATCTCATATTACCGGAGTAAATATGGGCTGGTATAGCGATAGTGGAACATTGAACGAGGAAAGTCTTCCAGCTAGTTATCAGCGTGTCGAAAGACTCGATTGTGAGTATGTCTCTGTCGTTATAATAAAAAAAAAAAAAGAAGAAGAAGAAGAATCATTATACCAAATATTAATATAATTAATCGTCCTTGTAGATCCAGCTTTAAGACCTGTATTAATAATTGGTCCTCTGAGCGAATGCGTTGTGACAAAATTATTACAAGAATTTCCTGGACAATTTACAAGATGTCTGGCAGAAGCTATGCACTGTTCTCAAGCGACACTCGAACAAGGCTTAAGAGACTCACTTTACGTGGACTACAGGAAGAAAGGAAGTTATTTCGAATGTACCACTGTTCAAGCTGTCAAAGATATTTGCGAAAAGGTAATTCAACGTATTAAACATTTCTACGAATCTATTAGAAATGTCTAATTTTATATATATATATGAATATATATTTAATAAAAATTATTTTAATACCATAGAGCACACACTGTATCTTGGATATATCAATCGCTTCTATCGAGCGACTTCATAGACATCAGATCTATCCAATAGTCTTATTGATCAAATTTAAAAGCACTAAGCAAATAAAGGAGGTAAAAGACTCAAGGTATCCTAGCGATAAAGTCAGCGCTAAGGCTGCTAAAGAAATGTACGAGCAAGCGCTTAAGTTAGAAGCTGAATATAGGCATTTTATTTCTGGTAAGTGAATATTTGTACACACGACATATAAACCCTTTCGCTCCGTTGCGTTTATAAGAAAATGTGACCGCTGTGGACATTGAGCTACATCGATATACGAATTGGTTACCACGTACGATAGCACTTTCTATTCTCCAAATTTTATTATGAAGTTTATATATAGTATATATAAATGTATATATACTATATATGTATATATATATTCAAATTATTTTTTTAAATAATAATAAAAATAATTTATTTTAATGTTCTTATTTTTTTTTTTAACCTACATATGATACATTTAATTATAGTACTATAAAACTGTACCAGCAGAAAATAAACAAGTAATAATCGATTTTTGTGTGGGAAATTTCAAAACATGCTAGGATAACTAACATAAACCAAATTAACTTAACTTTCGTCTTTTACTATTGCTATAAATAATATACATATAAAGAGATGAGAACTACACCATTCTATGTTGTATTTTCATTTTCATGTACAACACTTTCAATAAGACATTTTATATTGTTGATATCTCTTATAATTTCAGAGTTAATTATTGTTCAACTTATCATTATCTTTCCTATATATCTGTATTATTTCTTTAAAAAGTTTTCAATGATATTTTACTAATGACAATTTTATTCTGGTTGAATATTGATAAAGACAATAAATAAAAAACATATTATTGTCCAAAAATACTTCAATTATTTCATGATAATCAACTATCTAAAAAATTCAGTATTACCAAATATATGACAACAATATCTTATCTAAAAAATGTAAAATTCATTATAATATGGCTTATATACATACACATTTTATACGGTACCATTCACTTTTCAAGGTCGTATGTATAACCTCTTCGTACCTGATTGGTAGGTCATAGAAAACAATCGGATACGAATATGTACGTCCTTCGGAGCGAAAGAATTTATACAGAAACATATTTATATAAAATTTATATAAAATATTTGATTATGAACAATTTCAGCTGTGATCCCAGCAGGAGTGAACGTTGCCTATATATGCACACAAGTCAAGGGAGCCGTCGATGATGAACAAAGTAAGGCACTTTGGGTTCCACGAGGACTTCCCTGACATCAGAGGGGGGGTCCCCGTAAACCACAGTGGAAATCAATATAATTCCACCAGGGGGCCCTTACGTCGTGCATGCTTAAAGAAAAAATTATGCTTTCGAACATTTTTATTTTTGGTCTTTTATCGAAAAAGATACATACATATTTTCTGAAACTCGTTCTCAAAGATTTTCACTTATCGGTCCCATTTTTGCGTTCGGTCTCACTTTTGTGTTGAATTAATATTTCATTGATAATAGAAAAATTATCAGGGTTTGTTTATTTATTTATTTATTTATTTTATTTTATTTTATTTTATTTTATTTTATTTTTTTCGTTTTCTTTTACATACGTAATTGCGAAAGAAATGATCTCGTAATAACATCACACACAATTTTAAATGTATATAAATGATAACTGTGCATATTACTTTTGAATACAAGTTATTAAAATAATGAAATTATATGATGGGACATTTTTGTTCTTTTTTAATTCATTACTTTGAGTTCTGGTTGATTTAAAAATGTATTGGAAAGATCGATTTAAAGATGTATTGGAATGATTGATTGGAAATTGTATTGAAAGGATTCATTGGAAATAATATTTTAGAAATTTTATCAGACCATTGATAGGCGAAATTTGATATCCGTCGTATCGTGGCCCGCTGATGGATGAATATCGATCAGACACACAATCGTTTAGTTAAAAAATCAACTGCTGTCGTGCCTGCACCCGTTGTTATAAACTCTTCGAATCAATTTTAATATCTGGAATAGAAAAGAGTGATTGAAAAATGAACTTTTATAGTTCATAGTAAGGCTGTACAAACAACATGATGTATTTTATGTTGAGAAAGAGATACTTATTTGTATATAATTTATCTAAACAAGATTACACAATATTTTCTTATTAAGTATTAGTTAATAAATAAAAAGTAGTATTAGATTATATTTTAAATAATATTTATATGTGCTTTGTGGTCGTGTGTGTGTGTATATATATATATATATATATATATATATATATATATATATATATGCAAATATTTATATATGTATATATATACATATACATACATACACACATATCTTTATTAGTTTATTATTTACATACATGTTGTTAAGTACATGTTGTTACTGAGTTGGTTTGAAGAGTTAAAAGTTGTAAATTGTTAAAGCAAGGAATTGATAGAGTTAATGGAATTGAATCGACACTCAGTTCCTGCTATCGAATTGTAAATAACTCGTAGGGAACAATAGGCATTGGTTATAAAAATGAACAGCATATTAAAACTCCTTCGTCACTTTTTAAACAATTGCAAAAGGAAAAAATAAATTATTTAATCGTCAATCGTTGAATCGTTAAAATGTTATAAATTTTTAAGTTCTTATTATGTGATTCTTATCGGACGAAAAGATATTTTATTTTTCTAAAGTTTCTTTTTTTTTATTTCGGAAGAGTTTTAATTAATAGTTTATAGTTATATTTTAGAGTTGTGATACGATTCTAAAATAATCAATGATTATATTATAGTTTTATCGGTATTTCCTTTTTAAGATGTGAGTTATCGTATTAAGTTCGTATTATTATGATGTTTTTAACGAGCTTAAGACGCAAGATTAATTATAAATGCAAGTGATAATTATTTAAATATATTTTACGTGTAATCGTGCAGTGTACTGAAGTATCTAAATCCAGATGAAATTGATACAAAGATATTCTTTGATCGTATACGTCTGATTTAAAAATGCAATCAAAAGGTATTATTAATTAATTTATATTTATTATTTACTACTTTAATTTAAAAAATAAAAAATAAAAAACAAAAAGAAAGAAGAAACATTTAATTTCTATTATTTCAAATATTCTGGATATAGATACAACTTTCGTCCATTTTAAATTTAACGATACGTTCAATGTATCTATCGTATGATTATGTATGTATGATGATCGATTATTTAAAAACACAAACATCCATGTGTACCCGTAACTACTTCGCGATCGAAGCTAGCATTTCTTAAAAAATTAATGGTTGTTGATTGTTATTGCTATCGACGGGCTGCGAAATCGATTTTCATTGACAAAGAATAATGAAGAAATTATTTTTCTATGACATATTTTGAGCGGCTCGAACTTTCTTGAAATCGAAGAATATATATATATATATATATATATATATATATATATATATTATTTCAACAGGAATATCATTTAAAATAATTAACATACAAATCGTATATGATATACAAAATTTTTAAACAAACAAAAAAAAAGGAATAGGAAGAAAAGAAAATAACCACAGAACACAGATATTGATTTATGTGAAATTTAGTTTTTTGACGAGACAATATTTAGGCATAAGTTACAAACGAGACCAAAAATTAAAAGAATATTTTAAACTAATTCATAAGAAAATAATAATTACATTTATTCTTATTATAGAGCCAGCAAACTTAACACAGAGTTAGATATAATTTTTGATACAACACCGAAATGATCAATGATCGATATATAATACCACGATATAGAACTGACTTGGAATATAAAATAATTAGGGGCCAAGTATTCTCTCGAAAGGAAAGTTACAATTATTTGCTTTTTGTAATTGAAAGCCTCTTCATAAACACGGACAATCTAAAAATTAAATTTAAGTCCATTTGCATAAAAAATATTTCTTAGAGAAAAACAATGGCTCTTTTAAGCATAATTATTTTACTTTGATTATATTTTTTCTCTAAACTTTATCCAAAAAATGAAAATGAAATATTTTCATTAAGATTTTATTGTTATATAGAATCAACAAAAAAGGCTTGCTTTCCCTCGTATTTAACTTCGGTTTCAAGTTTTGCTCAAATATGTGCCTCGCTAAAAGAAAAATCACATTTTCCTTGTCACTTTCGATATAAGGAAAGAAAAAACAAAAAAAAAGAAATGAATCGAGGGCTAAGCGAAGCGCAAAATAGTATCAAAGAAGGAAAAAGAAGGGTAACGTGTGATTATGATTATTCTCGATCACAGTACTGTGATATGTATAAGATTACTATTTCGACGACATATCAACTTAACAATTCTATACGTATATATAAATATCAATATATGTATATATATATATGTATGTGTGTATATATACACATATTTATATACATACATATACAGTATATTATAATAAATGCATATTTTCGGCAATACTTATATTTAGATAAGTATATATAGATGTCGTGTATTTAATAACACACTTTTGATATTTTCGCACTTAAAGCACACATTTTATATATAAAATTGTTCGACACATACACACAAGTGCGTACATTATGAAAAAGAAATGAGAATTATTCGTCTCATTTTCAACATGATTGATTGCAATCAAAAGAACAAGTGAACAGAGATACTTGTAAAGCAATATATATATATGTGTGTGTGTGTGTGTATGTACGTATATGTATATATATATATATACACCATATATATTGGAAATTATAAAAAATATTTATGAATAAACTGATATAATTTATTTTCGTCGGAAAATTCTATTAAAGCATAGTAGTCTCTGTTTACCGTAAACTTTGTTCACTTGGATCTCAAATATAGTAATTAGAATTTTACGTATAAGACATGATTGGTGCATAAGCCGGGTGCACTCAGAATTCACGTATGCAATAATAAGACGATACTAATAATTAATAATCATTGAAGCGTTGATGGTGATATATTATGTAGCGGAGAAGCGGAAAAAACGGCGATCTCGTTCGAATGATCATGCGATTGATACGACACACGTCGTTGTTATTGCGAATATGTATTCCGAACGTAGATCACGACTAGTCTTCGATAGTATTCTTCTATCTTCTATGTTAAATTTTTTAGCGATCATGTGTATATCTATTTCCTTTCCATTATACCCTCTTTTACCTTTTCCATCCTTCGCGTATCATACTCCCTCCAAAAAATTATCATCTGTGATCAATTTGACAAATTTTTATTTCCTTTTTATCCTTTCTTCGCGTTATATCTCTTCCAAGTCTTCCAATTGATTAAATCTACATAATAGTATTGCTATATAAAAAAAAAAAAAAAAGAAGAAGAAGAAGAAGAAAGTAATACGTTAGATATAAAACAGTTTTCAAATAATCAGGAACAATAGATATATGTTTCTATTTAAGAGGTAAAAATCGGCCCGTGAAAGAGTTCGCATTTTTGAAAGAAATGTCTTGTTTTTAATTTTACATCTTTTTTATTACCTTTATTAGACCGCGCGCGTTCCTTAATTGTAATATGCGGTGTAATAATAATATAAATACGTCAATAACTTTTGCAGGCAAAAGTAACGGGTAATGAAATGATGATCGATGCCTTCCTGGCGATGCACCGAAAGATTTCAATTTGTTACAATTTTCACGAGGTTTGATACTACGAAATGTATTATTACTAATTAGTGATAACAATCCATAGAATGGTCTCTTAGCGCGAACGCGAACTATAGCGAATTATTTAAATCGAATCATTTGTTATTAGAAAGAAAGAAAAATCTTTGCAATTTAACTTAGTGCAATATTTTTATCGTCGTACGATGATAAATAACTTTGTTATTGAAAAAAAAAAAAAAAAAAAATTATAAACGGAAATATGCGTGTCGCAATTAAAACTAAACCAATGGAGTTTTAATTAACAGTATTTGGATAAATAATTAAGATGAGATATTGTGAACTCCGTCGATTATTGTGATTATTATCGTTTACACCTTTTTATATTTATATCGCCCAGTTATCCCGATATCCATTGTTCCTAATATCAGGATGTCAAAAGGGCCTTTTATATTCTTTCATCACACTTTGTATTCGATATATTATTATATCATTATTTAAAGGAATATATTTTTAAAGAGTCATAAATAAGCAAGGAAATTTTCTGAACGTGAAATGATTTGTTGTTCTTAAGATTATTTTCTTGTTTTATTATTTTTCTTTTAATAGCCAATTATTGTCTTCCTATATTTTTTCTTCCTGC
Source organism: Vespula vulgaris (assembly GCF_905475345.1). Classification (NCBI taxonomy): domain Eukaryota; kingdom Metazoa; phylum Arthropoda; class Insecta; order Hymenoptera; family Vespidae; genus Vespula; species Vespula vulgaris. The sequence continues at coordinate 537,140 of NC_066589.1, forward strand.
CATACACACACCATACACACGTATACAGACATAACACACACATATTATACTGCCTGTCAGATCCTTCGTTGTTCTTAAAAAAAAAAAAAGAAGTAAGAAAAGAGAGAAAAAGAAGAAAAAAAAATAAAACGTCGTAGCTTATAATACGAAATCTCCGCAATAAAATCCTGCCTGATATATTGAAACAAACAAAAAAATGATAAGACAAAAAGAAAATGAAAAATGAAAAAAAAAAATATCGTTGAACATCATCGTGATACGTACAATCGTAAGAGAACAAAATTGAAACACAATTTTTGTAATTAAGCGTCTTAAATACCTATCCTTTTTTTAATTTCAACGATCTTGAGTGCACAACATTATTTGTATCCTTTGGAAATAATGAAATATTCCTTTATCCTTTGTATACATAAATCGAGATTTATATCAATAAGCATTTTATCTTCTTACACAATTAACTAGATATATTACTTATTTATGCGCCGACTTCTTTTATTCAATGTTCTTCGTCGAAGCATACTAATTCAGCTATACATATATATGTGTATATATATACATATATATATATATATATGTGTATATATATATATTTTCACATACATATTTACATATAGTACCTAACCGTTACTCCATGCGTACTAAAACTCCATAAGAAAAGTCGAGAAAGAAAAATACCTTTATATATTTTATTCTTCGATCGGATGAACGTTTAATGAATATTAATAAGAAGAAAAAGAAAAAAAAATAGCTTGAGAATGCGATATAAGGGAAAATTATTAAGCTACAATGAAACGTAAATATTTTTTACGACGTATACTTCATTAACGGAAAGGTTCACTTTATTTATCCGCTTGATTTTATTATAAACATTTTGTTAATCAAGAAACATATGCTCTTATGTTATCTTATCTTACATACTATTGCGAGAATAATGCAAAGCGATTTACAATATATATATATATATATATATATATATATATATATATATATAAGTTTTCTTCCTTCAAATATTTTCCCTGCAATGGTTTTGATACCAAATATATTTTAATCTATATTTATAATTGTATTTCTATTTATATATACACAGCTTCTTTATACATACATGCGTATATTGGATATATGTGTGTATATATCTATATATAAACAATATAATATGTACATACATGTATTACGACGTGATATTAACGACTTTAACGTCACATATTATTATTATTATTATTATTATTATTATTATTATTATTATTATTATTATATATTATTATTATATATTATTATTAATATTATTAATATTAATATTATTATTATTATATCATATCATACGCACGCGGATAAACATATATTTATAGAAAATATATACACCTGTGTGTATGCATACGTAACATTGATCAATGTACGGTAATTATTTGATATCACTGTTGCGCTATTTTGGCGTAAATAAAGTCATACGTTCGAGAGAACGTGAATGTTCATCGTTCGTTATTATTTTTCAAAAGTTTCTATATATTATTTCAAAAGTTTCTTTCGTCATGTAAACATACACTTATAATTTCTTTTTTTTTTCTTTTTTATTTTACATAAAGTTATTATGGCAAGCGTAATTTTTAAAAATTATTTGGATAAATTATTTCTTTTTTCTTTTTTTAAATTGTTGAATAAAATTTGTAGAATCGAATCCGTTTGCTAAAAAATGATCGATTGTTATACGAAAACTGAGTAAAATTATGAAAAAGAAAAGAAAGACTATTTGCAAACAGAGTTGTGAGTAAATCATGCGTTAAGTTAAAGCAATTTTTTTTAAATGCGTTATTATACTCGCTAAAAGGCTTGATAAATATCAATTGATTATATCTTTTCAAGTAATTACGAATAAAATTTCTGTATTGGCTGTTATTATATATATATATATATATATATATATATATATATACTTATGTAATCATAGATAATTAAGTCGACGAATCGCGTGCAAGCAAAATACGCGTGTTGCGTGTATCTATAAATGTATATAAAATCGTTTAAACGCAAATAATTATTAATAAATGAAAGTAACGAAAGATGTGTGTTGTTTTAAATCATTTTACTCACGAGCCTTATACTTCTTTTTTTTTTTTAAACTACGTAACGAGTATTATATGAGAAGATATTTGTTATTGAATAGTATATCTGTATGTGTATATATATGTGTGTATATATATATATATATATTAATGTATTATGTGTGTATATATATATATATATATTAATATTTGTTGTAAAACGATCGTATTGTACGCTTGTACTTATTTTGGTATTAATTATAATTAAATAATTACGTTAATAGTTAATAATTACAAGTTAGTTAATAGAAAATCATTATCTTATTTGTCTTTACCGAGAGTATAAATAAATCAAGTACTTTCGTTATTTGCGTGCGCGAATAAATCTAAATTTTTATACAAGAGCGCTGCTAAGGTATATGCAAATTTTGTGCGTTTATATATGTGTGTGAATATAATATATATATATATATATATATTATATATCATGTATCATATATATATTTTTTTTATACAGGGTGCGTCATTATGTGAACCAACAAAACAAACTGCTTCACTTTTTCTTACTTTTCTTATTAAAACAGTCTTTTACGTTTAATTTGTTATAAAAATCGATTTCGTAGTGAAACGATATACAATACCTAAACTTCGTTGTATACCTTTTTCGATGACTCACTATGTATATTTTCTGTCATTTAATATTAGGAGAATCTAGAACGAGGTGGCTGCACCCTCAGCCTTTGTTTTTGAGTGCGAGGCGATCGCGACGTAACCCGAAATTCAAGAGGCAAGTCGTAACAGCGACAAACACAACAACTTGGAAACTTGAACCAATCGCTGAATATGCCACGACACTCGTTATTGGGATCGTAAGCTAAGAGTCTATGAAGTCTATACTGCTGTTCGCATCTGCATCCATCCCTGCAGTACATCTGCTTGTTTTCGTGTCTATCGTAAAAAAGAATTAAAAGAGACTCATTTAATTAAAATCTTTCTTTTCCAAACGAAAGAGTGAAATGTAACAGAGAAAATGAAGTAATGTTTGATATTATTGCTACTTACGTGCACTTCTCCCAATGGACGTATTGTTCAAAAGGATAAAGATTAAGCAGAGCAAGTACCTCGCCTCTGGTATTATTAGCCCAGAATGGTGCTACCACTTCTTCTTTTACAGGACAAGCATTTCTATAACGCATAAATAAATCTTTTTTTTACATCAAGTTAAAATCATTAAATGAATCCACGTTGATAGGAATACTCACACTCCACGGAGTTTCAAAACAGGTTGTTCCTGTTGCTGATCCTTCGCAGCAACGTCCTGATAAAGCTGACCTTCCATATTCACCGTTGCTGGTCTCGTCGACGGTCTATATTCTGGACGCGGTCTGAATTTCTGTTGATCGTCACTGACAAAGGTCTCGTGAATAGTCGTCTCTTTGCCTACGTCGAAGGAATCTTCAGTGAAAACTGTTGACGAAGTTGGCGCATCCAAACTCTCAATATTCGAATCATCCTCGATGTCCAATTCTGGTACTTCCGTTTGTTCCGCTGGCTCTTCCAACTTGTCCTTAACTTTTTCATCGATCTTCTCATCTATTCTATCAACTTGTCCGGATATCTCGTTGATGCTTAAATTCTGCTCGCGAACGATTTGCGAGTGTGTAACTGTTTCGTTCTTCTCTTCGACTTCGTTGTCTACTTTTTTAAGTGTCGTTGATTGTGTACTGTCGATCTCTTTCGTAGTAACATCAACGCTAGATGACGAAGCTATTGTTGAGGCAACCATAGTCGAGGTTACCGGTGTAGTCGTAGATCCCATGGAAGATACTATCGTACTCGATGACGTTGTCGTACTAGTCGCTGAAGAAGTCACCATTGTTGTTGTACTAGTGGAGGAACCGTCGGTCGCTCTCAATCTGCTGTATTCGTTCAGTTTTGGAAATTTACCAAATCTCTTGGTCGTAGGATCGTTGAAGGATCTACTAGTGAAACTACGACCTCCATATTCTTCATCGTCGACTCTTAAAATCCTCTCTTCGTCTTCTATCGGATCAAACTCATCCTCGTATTGATATCCCCTATGAGTTATCGGCAAGATAAATATATTAAAAATTCACTAAATCCTTTTCGTAAATTTTTTCAGACATTTTATATCATGATACTTACCTAGAGTCATCGGAGAAATGATGATAGTAATCGTCATACTTTAATTCGATATCGTTCTTCTCAAATTCTGCCTTCAAGACGTTTATATATTTTTCATCGCCGTACATACGCCTCATCAGACCTTGATTTTCTTGTACAAAACGACGTACGGCGTGCCTACGAACGAAATAATCGAACGGACGTTAACGAATCGTTGACATTTGTATATGTGTGTTCTGATAATACGTCGAACGAAGGCATAGTAAAATTACGTAGTCGGATCGCGTACGGCTCATATCAAATTCAATAGATGAAAAATATGTGTTGCGCTTGCGAAACACTTTCTTCGGTCTATCTATGTCAATAGAAACTTTGAATAAATCGATTTGGTAAATGAAAAGAAAAAGTATGTTATATCAAGAGTTATTTTCAAAAGTTATTTTCATACATATGGGGTATAATAAAAAGATAAACAAAATAAAGTACCAGGGATAAGAGCTACCAGCGATTGTACACCAGCTTTGCCGGCGAAAGTCACATGGAAGATTAACGATTGCAAATGCAATTGTACGTCCTGCACGCGAATATGGTTTGCTGCACGCTGATGATGCGTCGTATCCGAAAGTACTTGGACCACCACCACCACCACCATTTCCTTGACATCTCACTAGCTGCACTCTGATCACCTGTAATTACGTCGTGTATAGGTGTATGTGCGTATGCGACGTATATAATATACCAAATAAATGATGAATAGTAATCGAATGTCGGTCGTTGATCAGATTAACATATCATTGACTAGTTAGTACGATCCCGTTAATGCTACTGGCTTCGTGTTGTCGTTACCACGTGCAAGCGGGATCGCAAATCGAGTCCGAAATCTCGACTCGATCAAGAGTTCGATCGACGGATATTGACCGACCGGTTTTCGTAAAACGAGTTAAAGATAATAGGGCGGAAGTTGATGCATTACAGTTAATGTAATATCTTGAGAAAAAAGATACAGAAGGAAAGGAAAAAAGAAAAAAAGGAAAATGAAAAAGACGTAAAAGAGAGAGAGAGAGAGAGAGAGAGAGAAGATTCAAAAGATAAAAGAAAAAAAAAAAGATTTGTTCTTAAACCCGAAGACTCGTGTTAATGAACTCACCTGGAGAAGAAGTAACGCGATTAATTTCATAACTCGCTTAGTTCGCGGCACGTCGTTTTGGACGTTTTATTTATTTTTATTTTCCTCTTTTTTCTTTTTTTTTTTTTTTGTTAAATTTCTTTTTTTTTTCTTTTTTTACGAGCGTGGGCCCCGACACAATCAACGTCGTGGTCCCGCTTATGGCCGACTATCGATTTCACTGACAGTTTATCGGCACTTTGACGAAGCAAATAAAATAAAAAGGTGTGTATATTAGAGAAGAAAGCTCGAAGAGTATTCGCGCGGACTACTCGCGAAGGGTAGAGGGGCTCGTGGCTACATGACAGCACCTCCGCGTGCGAAGAGGATGCTTTCATTACTGGCCTCTCTCTTCGCCTACCTCGAGTCTCCTCCTCGTTCTCTCGTCACCCACCGCCCATGCAACGTGAACGTTCGCTTGGAAAAAGATCGCCCCTCTCGAGGACGAGGATCGACTCTTCTGTACTCGTGAATCCTCCTCGTGAAAGAGAGAGAGAGAGAAAGAGGTATCTAAAGAAGAAGAAGAAGAAGAAGAAGAAGAAGAAGAAAAGGGAGGAGAGTCGAGCAAGACGAGGAGTAGGTCATCGTCGTTTGTACCGTTAGTTTCGCTACCATTGATGTGTGTCACGGGGGCCTGACAGTGACGTAGCAACAAACCACGATGGGACTTTGACTTCCGGCGAACGCAACATTTTTTTATTCTTTTTTTTTTATTTTTCTTTGCATCTTCCTTATCCTATGTTGATCTTTTCTTTCCTCTTAATTTCATTTTCTTTTCTTTCCATTTATTATTGATGAATGATCTTGACCTTCCACAACATCTCTCTCTCTCTCTCTGTCTCTGTCTCTGTCTCTGTCTCTTTGATATAAGCAAACGAGTATACCTAGATCTATCAATCCTTCAACGTTTGAATTTCTTTGAAATCATTCTACCATTTAAACGTAAAACTTGATTATCTCGTATTGACAGAAAATATAAACATCTTTTTTTAATATCTCCAGGTTACCTACGATCCTACTACGTCACTGTACCTGTAATGTGTTTATAGAGTTAGAAAAAGACAACGCAGTCACTCGTAAAGGCGACTTATGTCTTACAACGAGACATCTCGCATGTTCCACTAACCTCGAAACCACTGTCACTGATGCCTCTTTCACTGAATTTCCTCGCTTTTGTACAAAGGGGGGCCTTAACAGACCCAGGCTAAACCCTCGTTAACGCCTCGAGCTACGACTTCATCCCCTCTATCGATTTCTTCTCTCTCGATCAATCTTTGAACATCGATGAACATCTTTCAGAACTTCCTGGAAAATGAAAAGGAATTTAAGACTAATAATGCTTCTTATTGAAATTAAAAATTAATTAAAAATTCCAACTTAATATTTTGTAATTATTTCCTTTAAAAAAAATAAAAAAAAAAAAAAACAAATCTTTAAACTTTCTCTTTAATTTCATTTCAATAAGTATATTTAAACGATCGCATTTTACTTTGATATTTTTTATTGCCTTTTCTTTATCTTCGAGGATATATTTTGAAATATCGTTATACTGATAGAGTTCCGTTAGAAAGATATCAATATTATCCGATGATGCGTGTGAAAACAGTCAACTTTATAATAATGTTATCTAATTTATATCGAATAGAGCGTGTCTGTTATAAGCATCGACAGCATAATTTATACCTCTAGGATGCATATGTTTGTGAATTTTAATCTATTTGTCAGCGTATTTAAATGAATTTATTTAACTTGCTCATATTACACGTGTTACGTATCGTTCGGTGAGATAGAAGTTTTTCCTTTTTATGTTAAACCAAAACGTATGACTCTAAACTTAGCCATGTTCATTATTTAAAGCAGTGTTTCTCAACCTTTATAGAAACGTGTTCATTTGCATAAAATTGATAAAATTTTGATAGTATTAGACATATCTCGGTCTTTAAAAATTGTTTAACTTCGAAAGATAAAGTTGGGAACTACATTGTTTTGTACACAACTATGCTCGTATTATCGTTTCGATAAAGAAAATTTATGAAAATTGTTCAATTATGTAGTTGTTCAACAAACATTCAAGGATAATCCTTATTACAGATATTTATTCAACGAATATATTTTTCTAATTTTCTGTGACCATGGTCGATCGTTGGTAATGATTAGACTTCTTGTCGTACATTACGTAGTAGCGTGAGTCAAGCTGGATAATAATAATAACTAAAAATTCTTATAAATTACATTATAAATCATTTATGTATTACAAATACATCGTTATACTATTTCTAAAATTATCAATTTCATATGAACAATTCGTATTGCAATATTAAAATATATATGGACGTCTAATTTAAAACATAACCTTAAAGGATAACCTGTTTACAAATGTGATCAGTGGCAATGAATTAAATTGTGTTATTATTTATAACATGGCAAATAAAAATCCAAACGAAGTAGTATTGAGCTATCAAGATTGTCTACTTCGTAATTCTGATGTAGATTTACTGAAAGGTCAACATTGGCTCAATGATGTTATTATTGGATTTTACCTTGAATATTTAGATAATCATCTAAATATCCCAAATAAAAACGAAATACTCTATATTAGTCCGGAATTAACTCAACTATTGAAAATGACAGATCCATCGCAGTACGATATATTTTTAAAACCCATCGAAGCTCGTATTAAGAAATTTATTTTTTTCCCGTTAAATAATATGAATAGAAAAGATGTTGCTGGTGGCTCGCATTGGAGCTTATTAGTATATTCTAAGCCAGAAGAAACTTATTTTCATTTTGATTCTTGTCAAGGTACCAATGGATCGATAGCTTCAATCTTTACCAATAACCTCATGTTGTATTTTCATTGTAACAATGATAAAAAATTCATTGAAATGAATTGTCCGCAACAAGATAATGGATACGATTGTGGATTATATGTTTTATGTTTCACAGACATAATTTCTCGTCATGCTTTAAGAAATGGTAAAGTAAGAGATTGTAAATTAAATAACGTTAATTCCTATGTTAAGTCTAAACGGATGGAGCTGTTGTATTTGATTGACGAAGCAAAGAAAAAATAAAATTACAAACGTGTTAAACTTAATGCATACTATACGTATAAACGATTATATTCTTCCATTGAAATTTAATATATATAAGAAATTATATAACATTTTATAAAAAAAATATTGATGTATCTACTGTTATAAGATTATAAATTTTTCCAATAGAAAATATATTAATTTATCCATATATATCATATTATTACGTTTATTATTCTTGATAAAAACGCTGTAAGTTTGTATATAAGGTTTAGGATAATATTCGTGAGAGTATAATTCAAGATAAAATTTGAGATAAGATTTGTTTCAAAAGATACGTTAGTCATCGTATACCTGCTTATTTCAATACATTTTTCTATTCAACCCCAGTTTTCATCAGAATTAACGGTATGTTGCTAACGGCATCGGGGATAATAGAACTATTTCAAAGTTCATATAATCTTCTTTATAAATCAAATTCCAAATTCTAAGTAAAGGCATTTTCCGTTAATGAAACTTTTGAAAACCATAAATTATCATGAATTTAAAAAAGAAAGTGTCATTTGAGTCCGTTTATGTCGACTTAGACCTTGTAAGACCGTTTCTAAAGAAATCATTGACTACTGTACAATAGATCAAGCTTATTTTCCAACTGTGGACGTACTTCTGTAATTATCTTTTGATACTCTATGTCATTAGATAAAAGAAAGGTCGAAACTTTTGTTAAATGATCTATCCTTTTGTAAAAGAGATTACATTGATTTTTTTGATAATATTTTCTGATAAATATTATCTTCTTTTATGTATAATTTTAAAACATAACATCTTATTTATTTGAAGAGTATATTCAATATATAGTTGTAAGTACTGAAATACATTAACAGATGTCGACACAAAGTTAAGAAAACGAATGAAGTTAACCAACCAGTAACTAATGATCTATGGAAATATGATTCTTAATCTGACACTTGCTGCTTTCACAAAATTCATGTGAAATTACTTTTATATACAGGATGAATGATTATAAAATGCCTATTATCGAGCCTACTATCGATTACACAAAGGTGGAAATATTTAAATATACATTTTCCTTTGCATGTAATGTATAACTTGAAATTAATATTATCTTTATTTTAGTTTTAATGATTAAGTAAGAACGTTATTTTTTCTTTAAAGGTTCCACCAATAAACCAAAAAAGAACAATTTCTTTTATTAATCATTTTATTATACATACCGTAACTTTCCTTAATAAATTTGCGCTATCATGCGAAGAAAAATTATTTGAATTTGAAAATAAACTTCAAAGAGTGGAAGCATCTCTAGCAATTCTAGAATCTCGGGTATGTATTTAAAAAAAATTAACAGAACTTTTTGATTGTCAGAAATATTAAATCTATTTATTAATTAATATCATGTATCTTCTATATCAGTTATCTTCGATACCAGACTTGCAACCAACTACAGACATTCAAAATGATAACGTCAAAGAAAACAATGAAGTTAAATCTGAGAATGCGAAGGTCTCAAAAATAGATGAACCAGATAACGTAGAGGAAAATAAATCTAGTAGCAATGAATCTTCTACACAGCAGGTTGAAAGAGATCCTCGTTATGATAAATATTTTACAATGATTCATTTTGGTGTAAAAAAAGAATCTGTCAAATTACAAGTACAACAAGAAGGACTGGATCCAACTGTTTTGGAGTAAGTCTAATTTTATCAATAAATCTTTATTTCATTGCTTCTTGAAATTGTATAGATATACGATTCTTAGGATAAATTTTATCTTTCTTGTGAACATTCATTCCATTTGCTGTATAATTTTCTATTTCGCATTTTTACACGACAGTAACAGCATTTTTATCTTTTAACCATAACAGCAAACCTCCTCAACATATATCTTCTAAAACCAAACCAAACGTGGCAGATACAGCTGCGAATCAAGGTGACTAACTCGTTGAATATTACAAACATGCTATCGTTAACATACTTGTTATATAGAAAAGAAATCACTCTTAATAAAATAAACAAATATAAAAATTCTGAAGATTTATTTTATTTCTTATTAAATATACAGAACATAGCATAAAATAAATCATTTAGAACTGAATCATTTGTCCCTGAAAATAATAATATATCAAAGATTAGTATTTTAAAAGAGAATTCAGGTATGTACAAAATTGTTGATATGTATTTACCTTTCGCTTCTTGTCACCACCTAGTTCGAAGTGCTTGCATCTTTTAAGAGGAATTTGTTTTCTGTACTTACACTCTGTACATTCCATTCTTAACACTATTTTCTTGGTAGTTTTAGCCTGTCGATGAAAAATAAATATTATTGTAAAACAAATCTTTACGCTGATTGATAATAAATTATATCATTGAAATGATAGTATGAATGAAAATATATTAAACGCAAACACAGATTATACAAATATTACGTATTTTTCTTTATTATATGTATATAACATAATCCGTAAGATAAACGTACCTTCTTTCTGAATATAGGTTTCGTTTGACCACCAAAACCTTGTTGTTTACGGTCATAACGTCTTCTACCTTGTGACGCATGCCTTTCTTTGCTTTTTTTATATTGTGTCACCTTATGCGGCTTGTGTACCTTGCATTTCTTGCAAAAAGTACGTCTTTGCTTCGGAACGTTTACCTATAAATAAATCACATTTGAATATTCACATAAAGTTATAGTCCTAGGACAGAAAAACTTGACAATCGTGTGGAATATACATTTTTCTAACATTAATATCAAGGACAACTTAAACCAATAGCCTAAAGATTTTTTCACTGATATTATTCGCAAAATTTGTTTGACTACACGTTATCATTCGTATATAAAAAACAAGTAGGAACTTGAACATTCGTGTATTTCAAAGGTTATGTTCGCCAGTGACAACAATGTGTTATTTTCACGAGGATATATAAAATATATATTCCGAATTATAATAAATATTATTTCTTTAACCGCATTGTTTTTTATAAACGATACAAACACAGGATTAAAAATTTAACAACGGATTTCGAAGACACGATAAAATATAAACTTCACCTACCATCTTGAACGTTTAGAAAGAAAAGGAAGGTACTACGAAACGGAAGTCAACTTGGACAGACATGTGCGCATGCGCCTATTACTCGCGTTGTATAAAACGTTGTCAAAACGTGTCTTTTAAATTTGTTTCTATTATATTTATAACACGTCTAAAATAAAAAATTAAGATATTTCGTGTAAAACAACAATGGATAAACTAAATGCTGAATATTTTATAAATAGATAATACAAAGATAGCCTCAACGACGGACATCCAAATACGACATTTAATCGATAAAATCAACTTTATATTAAAGTATACGTCATAAATATGATTTTTTTCTCATTTTTTTTTTTCCAAAAAGAAAAAAAAATAAATTATACAGAAATAGATATGTTTTTTACGATTATATAATACTGTCGACACATGCGTAGGCATATTGCAAATTTAGAACAATTCACGCAACTTCGTGAAGTCAACTATGTTCTCATATTAAAGTCAGCTGTTTGTTTTTTCTCAAAACAAGTAATAGTTTTGTCAATTTATTTCTTAGAAAGAAGATTCGATCATCGATATTTGTTTGACGAGAGATCAAATCTTTAAAACTTTTGATCGTTACGATTTACACATTTAGATAATTATAAACGACGAAAAATATTTTGATTGCAACAAGATTGGAACGCGTCTTTTCCAACCTCAAATTTTAAGATGGCAGGTGCGTCTGCGTAACTCGAAAGACACGCTATCTCTACCCTTCCCTCTATCTCTCTCTACAAAATCATCTATCTATAGAATAATCGGGAGCGCGTTCTCTAAAGCGTATCGTCGCTGTCGCGTCGATACGTGTTTATTAGTAAGTTAGAAAGATATATCCTCCATTTTACCATTATGATTATATCTGTTTTCTAAGATAGCTTGAGACGCTTCCTTTTGAAGAGGGCAATATTTATCGATTTTAACGAAAGACGGGGTGTCCAAAATCGCCGCGTACGGATCGCAGCGCCAGAGCTTATTTGAATCGAGTGACAAAGCCTCGAAGCAGACGTCCAATGCGGGGTACGAACTCTCGAACCCCTCGTCCTAAGCGATATTTTATTTCTTTTATAGACAGTACGGAAGCGTTATTTGGAAAATAGTTTGCAGAAATCGTAAAATATTATGCGCTTTTATAAAGTTGCCAATAAGACGCAGTGATAGGATTCCGTGTAGTATAAGGCTTTCGACCAATCAGGGATTTATCGAGTTTCAAAGCCGCGCCATCTTCATTTTTGAACAAAGCCAGGTTGGATGTACTAGAGCGAGCAGAGACCGGGTAGTAGTCCGCTTCGCGCTATTCGCGCCACCACGGTCCTCGGAACACGGTTCTCTCTAACTTCTGACTGGTTCGGCTCTGTCTCGCACCCGCCTCTTCCCCCTCTTTTTACCGCTCGCTCTTGCTCTTCTCTTTTCCCTCTATTTCTTTCTCTCTCTCTCTCTCTCTTTTCCCCCTCTCTAGCTCCGTTCCCCTCTCCATTCTTTCTCACTCGCTCTTCCCTCCCTCCAGGTTGGCGGTCTCCCTTCCCCCGTCCGTCTTCTTCGCCTGACGACGCTGCTCTCTCGGGCATTTCGCCGGAAACCGACGCCGCGCGAGGACTGAGCGTTTCGTTTAACGCGTTACGTACCATCTATCTTTTTTTTTCTCTCTCGCCGTTCCGTAAGCGGACACGCAAGCAGGCAAGCAGAGGCATCTCGGGATTCGAAGTGAAGACGAATCACATATAATTGATCTATCAACATGAGTACCAAGGAAAATAACGAGGTCGCTGTAGAAAAGGTGGCAGAAAACGACAAGGCTTCGGCGGACGCGAAGTGTGAGATCAAAGGAATCAAGAGGCCGGCCGAGGTAAGTGTCTTTCGTTATTTTCTTCTTCTCTTTCTCTATCTCTATCGTTTATTCCGTCCAAACGAGAGCACTCGTTTTTTTTTTCTCTCTACCATCAATCTCGCGAAATCTTATGGGAGAGACTCTACGAACACCTGTGATGGTCCTTTGGATTTCTCTCGCGCGTCGCCGCGACGATGCTCTTACGTCCGTCCGTCCATCCATCCATCTATCCATCCATCCATCCATCCATCCATCCATCCATCCATTTATCCATCCATCCGTGCATGCTTGCATGCATCCATGCGTCTATATCCTATCCATCCATCCATCCATCCATCCATCCATTCTCTTTCGCGTGCAAGAAGCTACGAAAACGAGCGAGGGAACAGGCAAGCTAAACACCTTCCTTGCTATCTTCTTTTTGCCTACGAATCCTTACGTGCATGCATATCGCGGATATAGTCGAGGGTCGTGCGCGCGTGCCGCCTTATTCTCCCGCTCCTGCGTCCGTTTCTCTCCCTCTCCACGTTCACAAGCTTTACGTGCGCGTACGCGAAGCGTAGCCTCTCACTCTGCTTATTCTATCTCCCTCCCTTCCCTCTCGTTCTCTCTCTCTCTCTCGTCGCCCGCCAAGCTTTCTTACGTTCCGTGATCTCGCGCGCCGTATCTTCGTTTATCGTTCTCTATGTGCGCATACATACATACATACATACATACATACATACATGCACGCGCGCGCGCGTCCGCCTGCCTTTTCCCACACGCATACACACGTACATACTCATATATATGTATATTTATATTTTGTATTATTACATATATCTACATACGTATATAACGTGTATGTTATTATGACTGTATGCGCGGGCGCGTGCGCCAGCGCACCAGTTATAAAGCATGTGTACGCGAAACGAAATGACGAGAAGACAGACACGGTGATGGTGAATGATGACGATGACTATGTCGACAACATCGGTAGCCTCTGGCGGCGGCGGCGACATAAGCAGTGGTGGCGGTAGCGCTACGACGGTGGCGGTAGTGGCGCGCAACTGAAGATGCACAATGCCGGCCGGCATTTTTCTCCCTTTCTACTTTCTACGATAAAGTCCATTTCTTCGAAACGATTTCACAATACGCAATCGAACCTTTCATCGCCGTCGACATTTCTAATTATCGAAAGAACTCGTCTCCTTGTTTTCCCTTTTAGAAAATTACTGCTAAAAACGTGAATCGAGGTAAGGGACGCCATTGTAATGTCGCGTGGCCGCCACGAGTACGCCACCGAGCCGATTACTTCTGTTTTCTCTCTCTCTCTCTCTATCTCTATATCTATTTATCTCTCCCTTCTTCCATTTTCGAAATATTCGATAAAAGTTCGCATCTTTTACCATTGACTTTTCCCTTCTCTCATCGTCCGGCTATTTGCAACCATAACTTTTTCAATATATTCTTCTACATTTCGATGACGATGCTTTATAGTACCATGTGCTTCCCCCCTCCCCTTTCTTTCTCTCCTCTTTATGTAGCTACATTCGTTGACGGATTCTACGTCGCCCATCATCGACGCTTCGAGATAGAACGCGATTTTTTTTTTCTTTTTCCTTATCTCGATGTCTCGTTCCTTTCTATGTGTAACTTTTCGTTCATTGGCTACGCAATTCCCTCTATTATTTCTCGTCGCTTAAGATGTAGTATAAAAATGTGCATATTTTTTTCTTCCCATCTGACGACTCCGACGACGACTCCGACGACGACGACGACGACGACGACGACGACGCCACCTTCCTCGAAGTCCCCCATTATGGCGCCCGAAACCAAGCCCGCGTTCGTTTCTCTATCTCTCTCGCTCTCGTTCTCTATCCGTTTGTCTTCTTTCTTCTTCCGTGCCACTCCCCTCCCACCTTAACGTAGCTTGTCTCGTTCTCTCTTTCTCTCTTTCTCCCTCCGCCTACCGCTCGTCATTCTCACGTTCTTTCTCCCTCCCGCTCGCTGTCGTAATTGATCGATAATTCGCCGTAAGCGGGTTAATCGTGTCCGGCGAATAGGACCGATCGATAGGGCAACGCGTATATATCTCCTTTGACCGATACGTTCCTTTGAAATTGTTTACAGTTTTAATTGTATAAATATCGCGCCAAGGGACTTTTCTTTATCCCTCTTCGTTTCTCCTTCGTTCTTCCTTCCTTCTCTCTCTCTCTCTTTCTCCCTCTCTCTTTCCCTCTTTTAACGTACACACACTCTCTCGAGTCACGCAAAGAGCGAACGAGAAAGCGAATGAGAGAGACAGAGAGAATAGACTACACACACGCTTCGCGCTCTAGCTTGTACACACATCTCTTCGTAATATCTAACATTCGCCGCGTCCTTTTTCCCTCGCCAATGAAAACCCCACGCGCGCGCGACTAGCGGCAAAGCCGCGCATTATAATACCCCCGTGTGTTTCTCTTGTCTCCCTGTCTCTCTTTCGCGAAGTAACCGTGCCAGCAACTAGACGACGTCGACGAACGACGCTAAAGAAGAAGAAGAAGAAGAAGAAGAAGAAGAAGAAGAAAAAGAAAAAGACAGCGACTATTCGTTATATGAACTTTCGAGAAAACATCGGTGTGATAATTTTTTTTGTCTTAAAAATCATGTCTCTCGTTATCTCTATTGGAGTTGAATGTTATTTTTAGAACGACTAATTGATCGCAGTACACTTTCGTCTTTCGTCTGCTAAAGCTTTGGAAAATAACAACGTACATCCTCCCCTTATTTCATTCAGGCGCGAAAATATACTTCGGAGAGTTTTCCCTCTCCCTATCTCTTTCTCTCTCTCTCTCCTCTTTCCTCTTCTTTCTTTCTTTCTTTCTTTCTTTCTTTCTTTCTTTCTTTCTTTCTCGTATATGCTCGTCGCGCCTTCTTCCAAATTGTTCATACTTGATTGTGAACTCTGGCGCGAGAGGGAGGCGAAGGTAGCGCTTAGCGTCGCGTCGGTGCGCCCGCCACCGCCACCGCCACTGCCGTCGCGTACGTCACGTGGAAGCGGCACGCTCGCGCGCGGGGCCGACGCTTTGAGCCTACGCTTCTGAACCACCGCCGAACGCCGCGCCGACTCGCTTCGAGGTCGATTCCCGTGCGTCTCGTATGATTTTCTGGGGAAAAAAAAAGCAGCGAGAGAGAGAGAGAGAGAGAGAGAGAGATGGAAGAATTTTTCTTCTTCGTTGAACTTATCGCATATCTCTCTCTTCGGTTCTATTCGTAATTCTATAATCGGGTTAATACGATTGTTATCAATCCTTCTAATTCTTTTCGAAATAACATTCGTCCGTTCGATTATGTTTCGTCGGTTGATGTGTACGAAGTATCAATCTATTAATATTTGTTTGAATGGTCATTATTTCTTTTTCTTTTTTTTTTTTCGTTTCTTTTTTCTTTATTTTTTTCTTTTTTTGTTTGGGGCTCTATACTGCTTTTGAATATGAAGAATGATAAAAAAGTTCTTTTAATCTTTGTAAATGTTTTTTTTTTTTTCTTTTTTTTGATCGTTGTGTGTACAAATAGATTCGTTATTGTTATTATAATTATTATTTTATTCATGACCTGAAAATATAACAATAATGTTACCAACGATCGATATTACGCCTTATTGACTCTTTTAAAGACGCGCCAAATACGAAAGGTCGTACCATTTAGGAGAAGGAGAGAGACAGAGCAATGCAAAGTTGAAGATCTTTCTCGAAAAAATGTGAATATTTTTATATTAGTCTTGTGGCGGGAAAAGAAAAGAGAACGTTTCTCTCTCTCTTTCTCTCTCTTTCTCCCTCTTTCTCTCTCTTTCTTTCTCATTCTTTTTTTGCGATAGGAAACGTTTGTGAATCGATGGTCAGTCGAGCCTAAAAATAAACTATCAGTTTTATGTGGTTATCATCGTAGCATTGAGAATCCCGCCTTAAATTTCGATCGCAAGCTTTGCTGCTGCGACACAAATACAAATTATTCCATTACGTGGCTCATCGTAACTAGATATCATCACGATTAGTTTTGCTCGCTAAAGAATTGTTTACTTTAATGGATATTATGTTGAATGTATAATAATATATCTTGATACGTTCGAGTTATCCTTATTATATTTATACAATACCTTATAGTTGTCTCTCATTAATCTATCACAATAGAGCATATATATATATACACACACTCTATTATATACATATATTGATTCATTCATTTCTCATATTTTGTCATATTGTTACATATTTATTAATAACATCTTGTCTCTCCGACCTTGACCATAATTAATAAACGTTTCCTTTAGAAGATGGATGCGACTGAACGTAAAAAAAAGACATTACGACGAATCCACATTTGAACGAGTTTTCCTCTTGCATTGCTAGGTTCAGCCGTAATAATAAAATGTATACATCTCGAATTAATTACATAACGCTCTTCTTCATTCGTCGTTAGTTTCTCTCGAGAAACGTAGGAGAAAAGCGATCAAAGAGTAGACCCGGTACGATAGATTATGCACGACTTGGGTTATCTGGCAAGACCTCGTGATTGTTTAGCGCTACCGATAGGTAATCGTGCGCGTTCGTCTTCGGATAACGGGAGCGTATCACGTTGCGCGAAAGCGCGACTGTTTGCGCGCGCGCGTCGTTAGTCGCGTCCGTCGTCGTGTCGTTGCCGCTAGCGACGTTTTATGGAAACTCGCTCGAAGTTTAACGAGACTACCGATGTACATACATATATACTCGTTCTTGACGAATCCGTACACATAATCTGCTCGTCTTTCGAAGAAACATGACCGTATCATGACGAGCAATTAAAGACAATGGAATTCTTTTTTTTTCCCTCCGTGAAAACATTCATTGTATCATTCGATCGATTTCTTTACTCGTGTAATTCGTAAATTTTTTCCACTTTTTATTTTGTTTTGTTTTGTTCTTTTTTTTTCGAAGATAGATATTTTTATTTGATTAAAATCATATGTAAATTGTATAGAAATTTCTTATAGAGAATTAATAAATGTTTCTCGCGATGATTCGTCGGTGATCCGTCTTGAATGTTCTTCGGCAAAATATTTATCTTCATGGTTTCAAACCGCAACTTTCCGTTTTGGTTTGAGTAAAGACAAGGTGCTGTTAGAATGAGATAGCCGGCCGGCAATAGGCACGCTACATTCTCGTGGGCTTCTTCCCCTCTTACACTTTGACCAAGCTTCTTCACGCAATACGAACACGGCGGTGGTTCTCTTAACGTAAACTACCAGTGCGTCGCTTCGTTTTCATCAGCCAATCGTCGCTCTCCGCTATCACGGTGTTCGACGTTACAAGCTTTTTCATTGGTCTACGTGTCTCTTCCATCTGTTCTCTCTTTCTGACTATTGCCGATACATGAGCGCGCGCGGATACGCTGTTAGTAATGTTCAGGGACGGTCAAGAGCGTAACAAACAAGGTGCTTCATTCACCCTGATAGGTTTCATCTTTTTAATTCATCATTTATGTCAGATATTTGTTTCTAGAAATTTGACATTTATCGGTTCAGACGTTTGACTCGTGTTTTTGATAAGCAATGCATATTAAAAATTAATTTTATATAGTAACTTTAAATGAAAATTTTCTTGTATTATATGTAGAACGACTCTTATATAAGTTTTTTCTTCTTCTTTTTTTTTTTTTATAAGTAATCCAAAATTTATGCAAAATGCAAATTTTATACGTTTCTCTTTTCCTAAGAATATTATCTTCACTTGTCTGATATAATTGGGAATCACTTAATATTTTTTTTTTATTTAGTAACTAAGAATGATAAACTAATTGACTTCGCCTTCTTTCAATTGTATTTTTTTTTCTTTTTCCTTTTGTTTGCTAGTTTGATTCTTTATATACTTTATACTTAACACAATTCCATTTATAACGCGACGAACATGATAAGATTGTATTTTTTCTAATAAAATTTCTCATAACTTCGTTTTATTACTTACAAATGAAGATTTTTATATCGATAAAATCGACATGGTTGTTGAACACGTAAGTTTTCCCGCCATATTTGATATTATCGATTGTATCGATATAGCAAAAAAAGATTCAATAAAAACGAGAAAATCTCTATACCTTCTCTCTCTCTCTCTCTATATATATATATATATATATATATATATATATGAATGTATGTATGTATGTATGTATGTATGTATATGTATGTATATATATTTGTTTATAAATATTGTATTTGATTTAATAGTACAATTAATTGCAGGAGAAAAACGATGAAGCAAAGAAACAAAAAAAAGAGGAAAATGGAGATGGCGAAGTAGAAGAAGAAGAAATAGAAGAGGAGGTTGAAGAAGAGGAGGAAGTGGATGGAGATGGTGAGGAAGATGACGAAGAGGATGATATACCGGAAGGCGAAGAAGATTTAGAAGAAGGAGAAGGTTAGTGAGAATTAAAAAAAATTATTTAATTAATTATACATACACACATACACACACACATACATACATATACATATGTATGTATACGTGTACGCGTGTTATGATTTGAAAATTATTAGGAATCGATAATTAACGTGATAATATTTTTTTATACAGAGGAAGAAGAAGATGAAGCGGAAGGTGAAGGTGAAGAAGTGGAAGATGAAGAGGAGGACGCATAATGAAAAGAGGGAGAACAATATGTAAGTAAAACGGGAGGAAGGCACGTGGCATCATCGTCGATCTTCGGCAGTCTTCTCAGCAAACACTTACTCTCATATTGAGTGGTTGGTAGCAATGTTGATATCGATCGTGTCCAAATCCATATCGTTGGATCATCCTCCTGAGCTACGAAATAAAATTACCACCTCACCGGAGTTGTGTCGGGCTGACGCATTATATTAATGCAGTCGCGTTTTTCTACTGTCTTGGCTCTTCGCAATTCTGGTATCTACTAGCCGTAACCAAATACTGTTAGGTCGTTCGCACGAAAATTGTACATTTGTCCTGAGGACGGCATTAAAACCTAATACTAAATCTGATATACATATACACATACATATATATATATATATATAGATTAGTGTGTGTATATATATATATATGTCTCTTAGGCCCCTTCTTAATATACCAACAAAATCTCTGGTATATTCGATGGCTGCTGCTTGTCCTCGAGACGAATATACCGCTTTAATATGAACCACCTACTAAACTGGTATTTGCCGTCATCTGGCTTTCTGCGAGGGACAGTTTTTTATCGAAAACTTATTTAAGAATATCTAAGAAAAGTAAAAAAAAAAAACTCTATTGTATTTAAATAGTGTAAAATGGACATTTGTGGGCGTTAATTTTTTTTTTTTTTTTACATTTGAAATCAAATTTAAGTTTATAGTTCGACGAATGTCTCTCACCTAGTGCGTGTGATTGAGTTTTTCTTTTCAACGTGTAATAGCAGTGTCTTCGCAGGAGCGCGAGGCTCGCAGAGAAAATTAAGTGGTGCATGAGAACGTGTGCATAAAAGAGAAACAAAAAACGAAATGAAATGAAACGAAACGTAACTGAGGCAAAAAAAACACAGAAATTAAAACAAAGAAAAATCAATAATGATACAAATCGTACGGACATCTCTCGACATTCGGACGTATATATTAGAGAAATTCGTAAATAAATATAACAAAAAAAAAATTAATAAAAACAAAAAAAAATAAAACCCCACCGCTTCGTGCTCCTGTTCAATAAAGAGACAGGCATATTAAGGTTATGTAAATGCAATGTTCGCGCCAGGTAGTATGGATGAGTAATGTGTGACTTAAACATTGCATAATAATTATACATAGTATGTATAAAGTTATGAAATAAGAAACATTTTATTATTAACGATAATATTATCTAACGTAATGTAACGTAACGTAATGCGGGGAGGTTGTTACTCTTTAGACTTGGGCATAGCGAGTAGGGAGAGCATTTATATATCCGATCCCCGAAGCTCACAAAGGCTGCTCTGCTGCTGATGCTGCTGCTACTGCGCTCCATCGTTGTTCCATTTCTGTTGGATGTAATCTATTCTATTCTATTCTTATGGAAACACGTAAAAAAAAAGAAAAAAAAAATATGAAAGAAAAAGAAAAAAAAAAGACAAAAATTCAATTCTATATTTATATTATTTCTTCTCGCAGTTACTTTTGAAATAGAGGGAATATAACGTGTAGTAGGCAAATCTATGAAATCTTAAAAGGTATTTTATTATCGCTAAGACGACGTGTATTCGATAGCATAGAAGATCCGATAACTCTCCCTATTCCAGTGTTCTCTCTCATTCTGTATCTTTCTCTCTCTCTCTCTCTCTGTCTCTCTTTCTCTCTCTCTCTTTCTTTCTTTCTTTCTTTCTCTCTCTCTGTCTCTCTCTCTATTTGAACGTATTCAATTGTATTTTTATGTACTGTGGTTTTACTTCGATTTCATTGTCGTGGGCTACTCATAGCAGTGATTCTCGTTGACTGTCGCAGAGAACAAGTGATGGGGTATTCCTAGTGATTCCTTTTCATTCATTACGATCGGTATCTTATAAACGGTGACACATGATTAATATGTAGCCGCAAAAGAAAAGATCTGTTAAACGCCGCTCTAATATAGGGATCATTCTTTATGCTTGATAAAGATGATTCACTCAGTTACATCACGGTCAAAAAGCGACGATACTCTTTATACATTTAGTATTAAGAGTTAGTGGATCAGTTGCAAACAGAGATGCGTCTATGCTGTCACTTATTTTTTTGGGAGACTGTTAAACAAGAAGAAAAAGAAGAAGAAGATGAAGATGAAGAAGGGTGAAGAGACATTGCGGTTACGATACCATTGTACCATAGCTGCATAATAATTAAATAAAGATAACGATAATTTGAATGCGAGACGATGTCCCACGTTTTAATGTACAAATATTTTCGAATGAGATAGTTAAATAAAAACACAGTTAGATCGGATAAATCAATTCGTTCTCGTAAAGTAGCAATGAGTTTTAATATCTGAATGAAAAAAATAAAATAAAATAAAAATAAGGGTATAATAATAATAATAATAATAATATTAATAATAATATTAATAATAATAATAATATTAATAATAATAATAATAATAATAATAATAATAATAATAATAATGAAAAAAATAAATTATAAGAAGAACGATCGCGGTTTTATAGACTGCCATGTCTCATATGACCGTGAAAGAAAAAGAATTGGCTGTATGAAACCTAAGGAGATGGACTGGACCGTGTCTTTCGTGCTTATATTCTCGTGCACGATTGTAAGTGCGATCGTGTGTGTGTATATGTGTGCGTGCGTGCGTGCGTGCATGCGTTCGTGTGTATCCTAGACCTACGAAAGATCAATAAGAAAAAGACAGGAAAAGAAGAAAGAAAAAAAAAGGTGTGGAATGAGGGTGCGAGCGCACTCAAAGAGGCACACGATATGAAAAGATCGCCTGGCTGATTCTTTATTAATAATATTATACGGGCCATACCATTTCTGGCAGTTTCTCTGTTAACAAAACACAACTACGGTTTTATACACAAAACTGCTACTGTAATGTACACGTGCTTGCTTCAAGATAGTACCTTGACTCTAATTGTTGACAAAGAACTATCTTAAAGTATGGAATGCCTGAGAAAAGAGAAAACTAAGTACTTTAGAATTCATAGTATACTATACGTACACTATAAGCATAGGTCTATTTAATTTTATTAATATAATGAGAAGTGTCAAGCCCCGTTTGCAACATGACCAGAAAAACAAAAGGGAAAAAAAAAGAAAAAAGAAAAAAAAAAAGAAAGAAAAGACTTGTGTTGTGTACTAGATGAAGCCAGAGAATATACAAGATACATTTTGTTCTCTACTCGAGTATACAACGCGATTCAGAAAATTAAACTTTACTGGTGCTAACGGGTCTTAAAATCAATCAGGCTGAACATGCCCAGATAACCGTTACATCCCCCTACGTTTGTTAGGTAAGCATGAAGATGATAAAAAAAGCAAGAAAAATAAAAATAAAAAGCAAATACAAAATTTTGAGATAAAATCTGGTAATGATACACATCTTTAAGATTTAAACGTAAACAAAGTCTTAGGCTAAGAATTTGGTTTGTGTGTTCATAAGTCTTGTTCAAACTACTTTTGTACAGGATACCATCGCATCATCTCTTTCTCTCCCCCCCCCCTCTCTCTCTCTCTCTCTCTCTCTCTCTCTCTCTCTCTCTCTCTCTCTCTCTCTTCTCTCTCTCTCGACGTAACAGTAACCGACACCACAGACTACATTTTCTGCCCATTCCATCAGATTTGAAACTTTCATTGTATTTTTAAGTAAATACATTTTGAAAAACATTACAGATGTACCTTTTTATTCTTCACTAGTGTGTGAAGGAGAATATCTCTTCCCATTTAGATTAAAAAGTATTTACATGATGTTATTTTTCTATCGGTATATTTATGAAAAATAAAAAAAATTATAAATCGATCATTATGGAACATTACTTCTTACTTCCATATCATTATTTGAAATCCATATCACACTTAGAATATACTATTCATCGCGTATAATATTTAAAAAATTATATAGTATGTAAGTATAATTTTTTATATACATTTTTAAATAGAAAACGTTTTAAAGAACGTTCATTGTCCTCGTCTACTTGTATAAACTGCACTATATTATGATGATAGTGTTAATAAGTTTGTTTTTGAGACTGAACGATGTAAATGCAAGTGAGATATGATTCGATACACTGCAATGACTATTGATAGTTGATTATTAAAAAATAAGATGTCTCTCAGATTACGTGATATTTATAATTCGTACGTACAAGTATACAACAATGGTAAACAATTGTATATATAATCCAAATATATATATATTTATATATATATGTATTTATATCTGTATGTATAATCTCCATTTCTTTTTCCATATACACGATAATATAATAACACATTATTGAGATACGTTACATCATGTATAACATGAAAAATATAATTTACTACAAGTTAACATAGCAACAACAATAGAATATAAACTTCTTTTTATAATAATTTTTATAAAATAATCAAATGTTGCAATTTATTTGGACGAAGAAGAAATCGTTTCTAATTGACATTATTAAAATAATTATTTAAATTATACAAAATTAATAAACATAAATTGAAAAATGTGTAATGTATGCACATGTTTACGTATCAAAAAAACATAATACGTATATTTACAAAAATATTTTTTAATATATAATAAATTCTACTTTCTATACATGTTGAGATTGTAATTGTATTATTGAGAAGTGATAATCATGTTGACTGATAGATTATACTTCTCGGAATTGTTACAAGTTATTTTTACGTTTAATATAATTGATAACATCGCGTACATTTTTGCATGTACTACTATGTTGAGCATGTCTTCTGAAAGAAGTTTTCTTTTCTTTTTTTTTTTAATAAAATATTTACTTCCTACAATCAATCATTGTACAACATGTGAATATAACTTATCTTTGATGTAACTATGATTTTCTTTTCTTAGATTTATCTTCTTTTTAGAAATAAAAATTTCTATATATTCATAACAATTTTTATTCCTGTTATAAAGAACATTGATTAAAATGTATCTGTACAAATTCTTACTTTCATTGTAATTCCATCACAGTCGTAGATTCTTTTTTAATTGCTAAAATAATTTTCACACACACATACATACATACACGTATATACATGTATGTATTATACATACACACACAGACACGCACACACGCATGATACCGAGCACATATTGAAAATGAAAAAATTTCTAAAAATCGCTGCTTTATCATGGTTGAATTTACAATTAATAAACTTTAGATTATTGTTAGTATATTAAAATCAGTGTAAAAATCGGTAGAAAAGAAAAACCGAATATCTATAATATCGTTGCATTTAGTACCGTGACTTTAATCATAAAAAGAAAATATTTATACACACTTAACTTCATTCCATGCAGAAATATCATCAAATTTTTACAAGTAGATTTCCAACATATGCGGAATTGTTTAATTGTCATGGCTCCTAGTAGGTTTATATATATCATTTAAACTACATAATTCTTGAATTGTATTTTTTGTTAAGTTAGTATAACTGTCGGTCATGATATTGTTATCTTCAACACAGTTTGCTTCCAAGTTTGCATGTTCGCTTGCTTCATCCTACATTGTGGAAAATAATTTTTGTTTAACATTTAATTTTTACTAGATGAATGGTTGTAAAGTAATATTTATTTAATTTTACTAGATAAATATGTAAAATATACATATATATATATACCTTTGTATATTCTGATATAGATAATCCACTTAATAAATTTGTGGACAAAGTAGTATCAAAAACTGGGAATTCTGCTAAATCTGCCGAATTTAAATTCAGATCAAAATATTGCTGGCCATCGATGCCTAAACCAGTAGCCACATCTATCTTTGCTAAATTATCTATAGAATAAAATATATAAATGAAGGCTTTTAGTTTTCATATAAAAAAGAAATATAAACAACAGTTTGTAATAAGTAATTTTACCATCATTATATATAGGTTGCAGACCGGTATTTTGTTGTTCCGAAGTGATTTTGTTTAGTGCTATCAATTGTTCTGCATCTTGTAAATTATTTTGTAAAAACGAATATTGTTGTGGCACATGTATTCCAATTGACGGTTGCTGTGTTACGTTAGAGCTTGATGGTTGATATTGAGGTGACAGTTGTGGTTGCATTACGGTTGAAGTATATGGATTATATTCCATAGGTGATGGAGTTCGACCTGGTGATAATTGAGGTCTGTAAAATAAATCCAGTATAACCAATTTGATATTATGAAAAATAAAAATATTGTATTAAAGTGCAAACCTTAGTGTTTGCACATTCGATTGAGGTTGAGGCGATGTGCCTATGGGATGTAACGAATAAGATCCTGTACTTGTAACAATACCTCCAAATGGTGGTACTGCTTCCGTTGGTTCTGGTTTTATAATATTGAAGTACTGCATAGGTTGATAAGTCGCTGCAGGACCTATAATATGATCTAATTAATATGTCATTATACGTTATAAAATAATAAAATTAAAGCAAACTGGTAATGCATTATCATAAAAAAAAAAGTATGGCAACTTTGTGCAAATAAAGATTAAGTAAAAGATCAAGTATTGTACAAAGCATAACACATAGCGGAATAATTTTGTTATCAGAAATAACAAGCAATGTGGATTAATGTGCTTATTCACAAAATAACTCTTAATAATTAACAAATTTAACAAAGTATATATGTAGGTGATGAAATAAATGAGTTTTCAGGTAATGAAAATCTTTCCATGAAAAATCTAGTTACATGTTTCTATCTCTACATTGCACACTATTTTACTAACTCATACAAGAAGGACAACAAATATACATTTACACAACACGATTAGTGTTATAACTCAAAACAAAAAGTTGTAACTCAAAACACTGAAATAATGAGATATTCGTACCTGTATTTCCTATACACAAGTGTATTTGATCTGAAATATGTTCAACAGGTTCATGGAATAAATATATACAACATTTAATTTATGCCACTAATTATAAGTGATCATACATCTGTATAGGTATATTATGCACTTTATACACATTATCCATATTATTCTTTTACTTAATCGCTTTTTAGAGAAGCATTCTATAAAAATTGCACCATACAAATATTGCACATTGTTTGATTTTAAGACTATATAGTAAAATTACTATAATGAAGTCATTTAAAATTTTTAAAAGCATCATTTTGCAAGAGCAGAGCATTTCTTCAGAAATAGGTATTTATTGTCACAAATCATGTTAAAGATCAATGTCACAAATATAACTATATTTTATAGATTATCATAGAAATGCAATGATCTAAGCATTCTATATAATATTACGTTTTGTTTGCAAATACAAAAATACAATACACTTTTTCCAAAGTGCACAAAGTCACTGCTTCTTAAATTGCAAAGTACAAGTACAAAGGCTTATATAAAATACATTTTTAAAAAAGTATAAAATGAAAGATTGTTAATACATGAAAATATGTATGTATTTAATCTTTAATTCCTTTCCACTATGAAAGTCGTTAGCAAGCAATTGTATAATTGTTTTCTTTAAGAAGATTTATCACCCATTGTATTGGAATTAAATGCAACTATAATGATACTCTTTCAAAGTGAAAAGGGAACAGAATTGTTAGTATATAATAAGATATACAACCACTGAATCGTTTAATATTTAAGAGCATAAACCTGCTTACGAAAATTGCAGTGGTTCACAATTTTTGGTAATTTTTCTGTTTCTTATAACAATTAACAGATGTATAAAATAGATCGAGCAAATAGCATAAAAAATAGGCTTCTTTGGCTCTTTGATCGTAGAATTTGTTTTATACATACGTCTGTGTGTGCACACGTACATAGAAACATTCAATACTTTTTCACGTGAAAAATTAAGCAGTAAATAATACATTATAGTAAGAAGAAAGAAGACAGAGTTTTACATAAACATACAACATTGTGTTGTTCTATAGATATTTGGACATGTTTAAATGATGATGAATGAAATCAATAATGTTATTCAATCCATCCCCAGACAAGCTCCAAAATTGTAATAGATTTTAGAAAAATACTCACTATTTTTAGCCTCTGCCTGTATATGTCTCAAGACTATCGCTTTTGGGCTGTCATTAAATTTTTGTCTCTTTCGCCTGAACGAATCACGATCATCTAGAAAGTTTTGTATATTAATAATCAGTTATTTTAATAAGAAAATTTAGCTTTTTCTACAAAGGCCCCATATGTTTCGAAGTCCTATAAATTGTTCATTAAAATTTTTTCTACTAACAAACAAAAACCATATCCTATAAAGTCTATAAATACTCATATTACACGATAAAGTTTACAAAATCTCAAATAATAAGCAACAAAATAATTATAACATTAAGTTATATAAGCAAGAAAAAAATTCCAATAGTATACTAAACATAACAAGTTATAAATATTAAGATAGTAATAATCTGACAAATTTAATATTTTCAACAGGACTATAAAACTTGACTAGACATGGTTTTTACTTTCTTTCATAACAAACAACAAGTTTCATTGGCGGCATTTACAATTTATACCATTAGCAAACAGCGTCTGAAACGTCAAACACGTAAACGACTTTTTCATTTATAAAAATAACAATATGCAAATATTTAAACCGCATAAACAAATGCGGTAAATGACCACATCAAATTACTAATATGCATCTTCAAAAACGTAATTTTAAACCTAATAGTTTCTCAAAATTTCTCCTTGATTATAAAGTTATATTACAGCATGAAAATGCAAAATTGTAAATGTAAAATTGAAAGCAGAAATGTCTTGTAAAAATATTTCATGCTACAAAATGCGATATTATCGCAACAGTATAATACAATCTTTATCAAATTTTGAATATTTTTAATGCGATTATATCATAAAGAAGAAGGTATATAACACTTTCAATGGCAGTATACTTGGAAACAAAATAAAAAAAAAGAAAAAAAAAAAAAAAACAAGAACAAAAAAGGAAACAAAACAGACAATCAATATTTTCTATCGAATATTAAGATCCTTTTCCTTCCGTTAATATTTTTCCTCCCTCCACAGGACTATAATAAAAAGACATTTCATCGAATTCAGACGCTGTTGCATGTGGTGCCATAGTGGTATAAAGAGCATAGTGCTCGGCTTCAGTCAAGTCAGCCCCGTAAGGTGGTGTTTCATCACCTTCTAGCGTAAGAGATTTAACACTAGATATACTTGCAATACTATGTCTAGACATTTGTGTTGCAGAATTATCTTGAGTACTCTTTAACAAAAACGAAGCACTCTCGCTTGCATTAAACAAACGATTATTATTGCCGGTGGGTACATTGGAAGTGATATCTTTGTCCTTTTTCATCTTCTTTGCAAATAGTTTAGAAAAGAGACTTTGTTTCGATTGTTTGGGTAAGGTACCAGGCAGGGATGGTAAATTTTTATTTGGAGCTTCAGAGGAAGATTCGATTATTGGTTGAGAGGACGTAGGTCGTGGTAAAACAGGCATCGAAGACATTTTACGTATACGTTTAGGTGGTAGGGGAGGTAATCTTTCTTCAAATTCTTGTGTCACGTCTCTTTTCGCTGTTATTGGCGAAGAAGTCACTGATACACATACATCCTGTTTTGGAGTCGATACATCTTCGTATTTTCTTTCATCAGGTATATCAAGTAACTCTATTGGATTTTTCATAGCCATTTGAAGACTCGTATAGGTTTGATTATCACAAACATCAACGTCCATAGATCGTTCAACTAAATTTTGATCAAGAGCAGCTTGTAACAGTTTTGTATGGGTATCTGCGTAAATTTGATCCAACTCCTCCACTTGCGATATCAAATCGTTTAATGATTTATTACCATCCTCCATCTCGCTTTTAATCTCAGCTGTATTTTCTTTTTCTTTGAAAGACGCTTGACTCTTTTGTACCCACTTTCCTACTTCCGTATAATCAAACCAATCAGATTTATGTTTAAAGTTACTCGTGTTTTTATTTAAACATTTTATATCGTTTGCTAATTCTAATTTTGTTTGAGAAATAATTTCTGATTGGTTATCGACCGTTTCTCTATAATCGTTTGAAAATGTATTATTCTCTCTACTGTTATCATTACCAGTAATATATTTATTAACTTTTATATTTCCTTTCATCATATTATTAGAATCTATTGATATTTCATTATTTTCATAATCAATAGTATTTTTCACAAAACTTTCAACATTCTTTACATTGTTTTGATCAATGTTAGTACTTCCGTTGCAAGAATTTGTAGTATTTTTAATATTGTACAAGTCATTCAGAGCACGCAGCACTGAAATTTTATTATTCGATCTTTTTATGTCAAAATCATTATTATTATATTCATCGATATTACAAGGCACTTTCGGTACTACATTGGGAAACATAGTAGCCTCGGTTGTTAAAATTTTACCAAACGTACTATAATCTGCTTTTTTACGAGCAAATGCTTTCCGTAAAGACCAGAAAGCAGGCATACCTGTACCTAATGGTAACATCTCAAATGGTAACGGATCACTTGTCACACCGTCCGATGGCCTCTTCAGTTGGATGTAAACTTGTACCGGTTGTTCTATTTCTTGTGTACAGTAACTAGGCGTTCGAAACGCGATCGCTGTCTAATTATAATAAATTATTTAGTAATGGAAAACAATATCAATTTTACAATAATAACAAAAGCAAAGTTTTGTACCTGCTTGTGTACTTGAGATGGTTGAAAATCTCCAAATCCTTCCCATGTAACGTGTCCATCTTTTTCTTCAAAAAATCTAATTTGAATATCTTCTTTCGCCACTTTCTCACATAAAAGAATCATCCCCATACCGCCAGCAACAGGAGCATTGCAATGACTTAACTTGTTGATCACAAGATCGGACATTGCCTCTATAATGACATACATGTAAGACAAAAAAATTACGTTTGTAACGAGAGTTATTAACAAAAAAGTATAAAAATTACTTTTATCAAAAATAGGATCTGATACTACAGGTGATAACGGATGAGTAAATTTTCCTTTTTGCGATCCTTCTAAAAAAACTTGAAAACACAGTCTTACTGCATTAAGGTCAATGCTGGTAGGCTGTTTTTTGTGTTCAAAACCAGCTACAATAATGAAAGTAATAACGTAAGTAATAACGATAGTATTTAAAACGATTAAGATGTAGAATACTTTGTTTCTTGAAACACTTACTTCGAAAAGGATCAACGCGAATTTCTTCTCTGATTTTAAGTGCTTCCTCTATGTCTTTTTTTTTGACACACTGAATACCCAAATTAGCAAAGGTAACTGTCATGTTTTCAGATGAAATTTCGAGAGTACAGACACCTCGTTTACATATTTCTTTGCCAACAAGATTATGAGGGTGAGGTCTGTACGGCAAATCTTTCGTTACACAAGATACTACTACCACAGCTCGACCTTTGTAGCCTACTATCTGCAAGAAATAGTTTTGTTTTACCTTGGATAACGTACTATATGAATCGAATAAAATATAATGGATTATTTCTCCTTGTTATTTACACTTACTCTTATAGTAGGAAAAGTTTTATTTTCCGGCGAACTGTTGGCTCCAGGTATACTACCTGCAGATCTACCTTCACATTCATAGCGGAAACGCAAAGCTTTGCTCGCAGGTTGTTCTATTATTTCCACGTAGGGCTGAGCCAACCGCGCTCCTCCCATATCGACCATTTCTTGATCCACCTGCCCGTTAGATTCCACAAAACCAGGGTCGGTGGTTTGGATGACTTCAACTTCAAAGGAAAATGAATCCAAGTATATTACATAATCCACAGCTAAAACGATACAAGAATAATGTATACTCACTGACATCACTTATGTTTAAGTTTTCATCGCTTATATCATGGAATTGTTCCATAATACTTCTTAAACTTTCGTTCTAGTATTTTGAATTACAGCCATCTAACGTACAAGAAACAAACGAAAGATAAACAAACTTTCGTATTACTTAAAATCATATATCATGCAGTTAATAATAAATCTATAAACAAAACTAAAGTCTCTCATCTAATGATAAGCAAAAGAAACTCGTCAATAATAAAAAGAAATTGGTTGGTTCGGTTCAGTGATCTTTCGTCCAATCTTTGATGCTTTCAATGATCTTTCATTTTTCATCTATCGATCAAAATTAACGATAATACAAAAAATACGATAATACAAACCAGAATCTTTACGGCGGTAAAGAAGTATGCAAGGAACACTTTCTATTTTTTCTTAATCACACAGAAACCATCATTAAAAACAACCTTGACACCTCGTGTCTTATTCTTGACATAAACCCAACAACTTTCAGCTAGAAGAAGATAAAACCACAACACTAGTAAACATATCCCCCACTAGTAAACATAATCTACTTCGTATTTAATTAACAAATCAAATTGATCCAAGATCAATTGGTCGGATCTGAGTTGGTGGTTGAACCCGAAGTGAAACGAATCGAAACGACCGAGGTACGTATTAACACGAAGAAGAAATGGCGCGCACGACTGAATTTCCAGCTGTTCTTTGCGAGACAAACCATCGACAGCTGTTTTTCTTGCGAATATTGTACTACCGCTACGTACG
Source organism: Vespula vulgaris (assembly GCF_905475345.1). Taxonomy (NCBI): domain Eukaryota; kingdom Metazoa; phylum Arthropoda; class Insecta; order Hymenoptera; family Vespidae; genus Vespula; species Vespula vulgaris. The sequence goes on from NC_066589.1 coordinate 569,615, forward strand.
AGGGTTAGACGCGGTATACAAGTGTCCCATAGGAGAGCGAATGAACTGGAGAGAGAGAGAGAGAGACAGAGAGAGGGAGAATGAGAAAGAGAAAGAGAGAGAGAGAGAGAGAGAGAGAGAGAGAGAGAGAGAGAGAGAGAGAACGAAGAAGTAAAAGGAGGAGGTTCGGTCTCTACGCTGATCCAATCATTATTTTGGGAAGGCCTAGGACCGTACGGGCAGTGTGGCTATAATTAACCTATCGTAGGACAATATGAGGAGACTTGCCTGCAGTACGATCTTCTACATGGTAAACGGCACTTTCGACAGACCCTCTTTCTTTCTCTCTCGCGCGTACGCGAGAGAGAGAGGGAGAGAGAGAACGAACGAACGAGCACAATTTTGCTCGTAAAATTTTGTTCTCTTTTTCGATTAACGTTGTATCTTTTTCTTTCTCTCTCTCTTTTTTTTTCTTTCTCTTTCTCTCTCTCTCTCTCTCGAGAAAGGATCTTTCGAAGAATAGAGAAGAATCCTTTCTTACGTTCTGACGCACTTAACACTAGAAAAACGTGCGATACGAGTTAACACAGTATCGTAATTGAGGTCGTGATTTGTCTCCCACCTCTTTTCTTTTTCAATTCCAATTGGTCCTTATCCGCGTGTCTTTATCGTATACATGTAGTATTAATTGTTTTTCTTTTCTTTTCTTTTCTTTTTTTTTTTATTATGAATCAAAATGGTCGTCGACTATACGAACGAAGTAAAGAATCCTTTATAGAAACAGGATTTAATGGTACGCGTTTGTAGACATTGTACGGTTTGCGGTACGACTGCTTATGCTGCTTTTCAACTACGATGACGAGGAGGAAGAACTCATTGTGCCGTAGAAGAGAGGGGATCGCTCGAGTTAGATGAGGCGGAGAAAGAGGCGGAGGGTTGCGAGAAGAGGAGGACGCGTCATCGTCGCGCCTTTCCGCGCCGATTCTCTTCGAGCGTGATCGGAAATATTCGGCGAATCTTCACGAACATGTACGATCAATCGTCGATTTTACCCGATCGCGTTTGCTATTTAGTTTCTTCGATCTTTCCTCGTTTTCTTCCGATAATCGAAATTAACGATATCGATCGAGAACCACTCGTTCTGGGCTTGTATAACCTTTCGAATTCTCAGAAAAGAGTCGCGTTAAAGACTTTCTACGAATTGTATTAATCTGCATATGTTACGATTCGTACGTAACCTCGTAATCTTCTTTTGCGGATATATACTTGTTGTTTTTTTCTTTAGTACGATCGACAATTTTTGGTTAGTTATATTTTTCCTTTATATCTAGACTTCCTTTAAACTGGAATATATCTTTTGATTTATCTTACGAACTCTGCAAACTTTTCACGCGTGAAATTATCAAATTCAAGTGTAATTTTCTAACTAACAAATGTTAGGAAATTCATTTGTCGTAATCGTTCACACTCGCGTTATGAATATACCGGTTGTTAGATATCCATAATTATGTAACGTATCGATGTGTTTAAACTAAATGTTTTAAAAGATTTTTTTTTTTAAGCTTTCGTATCGTTCATTCTCTTAGTCGTTATTATCTTTTTTATTTGGAAATTGTTTCGACCTTGACTCTACATGAAGGTCACGAAGTCGAATACGAAGTTTCGATGTACGTGGATAACCTTCGTTTTGCGAATTGATTACGATCGCTCTTTACTTTACTCGATTTAACGTATTTATAATACTTCATTTCTCTTTCTCTCTTTCTCTCTGTTATTCGTAATATTTACTTTGAATTAGGTTCGTGTGATATATACCCGTTATTTATTAAAAGAAAGGAAAAAAAGCAAAAAAAGAAAAAAAGAAAAGAAAAAAGAAAAGGAAAAGAGAATAAAAATTATACAATACTAGATACTCTAGGAATAAGACATAACTCATCAAATGATTGCATTGACTATTGTCACGTAATGCTTACAATTTAATAGAGAAACTTCGTACCTGAGTATCTGAGTTCTCGCGTGTACAATGGTGAGTCATACTTTCTATACACTTTCCGTATATGATATATAGAATATAGTTATGTTCTTAGGTATATTCAAGTATACTCAGGTAGATTTAAGTATATTCAAGTACAGAGTATGACAGAGAAACGAGATATTATAAAAATTGATTTTTTTGAGCATCGCTGAGTTAAATGAAATTCGATCGTTTACGTTCGACTGTCGGTATTATAATATTTAATAATCATGAACCAGTAGATCGAATCAGTGCGCAATATGCATTTCGTTGATTAAGATGTATTATAAAAACGACCATTATATAACGAGTCAACTGTTATTTTTACCAAAAGTTCAACATCATCGTTGTCATTTTTAAATAATGAAACGTTGTTTTTCTTTCCTTTTCTCTCTCTCTTTCTTTTCTTCTTCTTTTTTTTTTTAAGACAATATATTTGTATTGTGTTCAATAACGTATTTCGCTCAATGAAATATTAGTTTTACATCGGTCCACTAATGGTTATTATTACTTAATACTATAATTCTAACAATATGATACAGGTAGTCGGATTATCCCTGTCCCAGGGTACCTGTGAAAATCGATTTTTATAATACCGTATGTTGTGTACACATGTGTTTAGGTATATTCAGGTATATTAAGAAAAGAGAAAGAAAAAAGAAATGAAAGTAAACGATAACAAAAGAAAGATATTCCAAGCTGATTTATTTCGAATATATTATTATTAATATTATTTAATATTTTGTTAATATTATCGTTATTGGATATATTATTGTATTCATTATTTTTGATCGATTAAATGGTATCATTGCGATGCGTTTATTTTTCTTATTATATAATCTTTTTAAATTGGATAATCTAAAGTCCGAGAAATTCGATTTTGATATCGAAGATTGAAATAACGTTTCTCGTTTTTTTTTTGTTTTTTTGTTCGCTCGAAACGTTAAGAAGAAAGTTAAGTAGATTCCGTAACCATGACAAAGAATAACAAGAGAAACAATCTCGATCGCCTGTGCGAAGAGAATTTTATTTGCAATATAATTACAGAAAAAAGAAGCAATGCCAGAAATAACGTTCCTCTCAGCGAGTAATTCGCCTATTCTTCACGCTCTGGCGAGAGCCAGTAAGGAGGATAATCCTTCTGGTTCCTCGATAACATTAAATCTTAAACAATGTGTAAAGCATAAGCTTCAGTATTCACAATTGCCTATAAAATGTCAACGAACGAGCCCGTATTATCGATCTGTCCGTAATCCATTTAAATTAGTCGGATTAAGTGCAATAAATCATAGTAACGTGTCCATTGCGACAATTAAAAGTTGCCCAGATAGTAATCACTCAAATTCGGCCTGTTCTTCACCAATTTTACGTGCTATCGGTTCGTCACGCTGTAGAAAGAGCTTATCCATGACCGATCTTTCACTTGCGACTATAGATCCAGATATAGCTGATTTCAGGTAAATAAATCAGATATTTTATAAAGATTTATAAAATTCCGTTACGTTCGACTCTGCTACCGGAATGTTTGAACATCGATGCTATCGACGCCATGTTTGAAAATTTATCTTTTATAGATAATAGGTATATATTAAATAATTTTAATTTTTTTTTTATAGATCAGAAAGTAATTCGTCGTTAGGACATCGAGAAGATTTAGGAGAACGTAGCAAGGACACCGTAGGAAATAATAACGGTGTCCTAGGAATCGGACATCGAACATGGACAAAGAATTTCTTGTCTGCTAACATCGAAGAGGGTGGTAACTGTCTTTCGCAGAATCCGGGAAAAGCCGCGAGTATTCTTTGTCATGTATTGGTACTGAATGCTTGGAGACGCAGACGAGCAGACGTCGGTCAGCTTCAGGAAACGATCGACGAATTAGCACGGCAAATCGAGCATCTACGCTTGCAGATCATTGTTCTCCGTCGTTTACTTGAGACGGAGAATGGCCGTGTCAATAAATTGAGTTGGGAGACTCAACGTACGAAAACTCAATTCGAGGAGCTTTCTCAGGAACGTGATGTTCTCAAGAAGGTAAAAGAAACAATCTGTTTGATCTTCTTACTTTTTAACGCGTTTACAAAAAAAATTATATAATGCGAACGTTATAACATTATTTGTATTAATATGACTCTGCTCTACCGAGTATACATTCTACTAAGAAAATGTAGAAAAGAAAAACTGTATATGCGAAGTGAAAATGAAAGTTGTTACGTTAATGTTAATGAAAGAAAATGTAAAATGAATAGGTACACAACTCAAATTTACTTGGTAGGTTTATGTAGAAGTTTAATTACAGGTATTATAGGATTAATGTATTTATTATAGAGTTAGTTAATTATAGGGTGGTAGTTGTTATAGTGGTACTTGTTAAATATTAAGATCTTGTCCTTTCTAAGATATTCTATTCTCTTTGTAGATAACTGAACATCTTTAAATCGTGATAATATTTTTATTGGGATCGAGATATTATTACAATATTATTACAAATCATTCTTGTTGCAAGAAGTTTATAATTGCGCAGGTTTCATTTGAGTACGTCGGAGAATATGTAGCTAGCAGGTGTGACGTATGTGTGAGAGCGTGACACCCTCGGAGCTCGACGAATACGAGAGTTCAATGACGTGCTTCTAAGTAGGGGGATGACGCTACCAAGAGAACTCGCGTAGCACATTTCAGCCATGCATCGAAGAGTAGATCTCAAAAGCTCATGATTTTCTTTCTTTGATCTTTCTTTAATGATATTCGTTCGATGACAAATTATATTTTCATTTCATTCAACAAGTTTTAAAAGCTTTTTCTAACTTTTCTAACTAAAGTTTCTGTAACATTTTCAATATATGAGTGTACGCGTGTCTGCGTGCGTGTTTGTATATATATATATATATATATATATATATATATATATATATATACATTTTTTTTATATCGTGATAGGAAAATCAAACGTGACATTAGAAATGTAGTTCGTTTCTCTTTTCGATAGTCGTAAATAAATATATTCGTGTCACTGGCTTTCTCTCTTTTGCTCTTACGCTTTGTATGCTTACATCCACGTTCACGTTTGTAGGAGCGGATACGTGTGGCCAACGAATTCGGAGCGTAGGGTGCTTACACAAGCGAGTATCTGGCATTTCGCCAGCAGCTAATTATGAAACGAAAGAGCTACGTATATCGTACGGTGGTTGCTGTATAGTTCACCAGTGGTCACACAAGATTTTATCTGTCGGATATACTATATTTTACTTTTTTTTCATACATAAACGAACGTATTATTTATTTCTATATATTTTTATAAACGTACACAATTAAGCAATGCTTACTTCCATCGTATCAATATAATATGACGAAAGATTTTTAGAATTTAACGCAATTATATTTTTAACTGTTTAACACGAAATGATATTTGGTTTTAGGAAAAAGATAAATTGGAAGAAGAAGTCAAATCTCTAGAGGATATTTCCGAGGAACGATTGGTGGCAACGGAAAATCTTAGAAACGAATTGCTCAACGCCCAAAATCAACTTCAAGATTTGGACGGACAAATCGCAAGAGATCGTGAGAAATTGTTAAAATTACGAGAAGACAAAAGGATTCTTTTGGATAAGGTTCATTAGAATTTAATCTTCTAATTAAATATTTTTATCACGTAATTTTGATCGGTAATGATATCGGTAATGGCTTGTCGACGAAACAAGTACCAGTGAAGTACCATTTTAGTGAAGAGCTTCGTCATGCAAATCCTTCAGCTTCCTTTGGATGTAAACGAAGAGTAGATGATACTTGTTGAGGAATAGGGCCTTTGACTTTTTAGTAGTAGGTTGTTGCCAATGCAAAGTTATCGAATGAGTCATACGTCTGCTCAATGAAGGTTGATCTAGAGTGAGGGTGGATTTTCTCTCTTAATACGATGCGAATTCTTATTGGTTTCTAAGAAACAATGATTCACTCTGTTCACCCTCTCGCTTTCCAACGAAATCTTGTATTTCTCTAAAGGACATGCCATGTTTTAACAAAATATAATATGGCGAACGTTTATTTATTTCTCTTTTTCTTTGTAAAAATTTATCACTTGACAACGGAATTATTGTCAACGATGATTCGTTAAAAATTAAGCGATAGTCATCAGTCATTAGTTTTTGATTGAAACGAAATGAAATTTTGGTTAGTTAGGTCAACGTACGACGAGGTCGTAGAGAACCTCTGAGTCATACTCTTTGTGTTTCGTTGCTGACTCAATACCGCGTAATACTCCTTGGGTACTAGGAAAAAGGATCGATAATGCTTGCCCTATTAATTCTTTTACGTTGTAGCTTATTGTTGGTAAAATTTCGCTGTATCTCGACATGCTTATCCAAGTCGTAAGAATTCGATTGTGTTATCTAACGTAATTAGAAATTATTATCGCGATGATCGGAGTTTTTCAAATGATGAGATTTAAACTTGAATAGGATCCTGAGTACTTGCTTCGTACGAATAATTTAAAAGGATACATTTCTTTCTTTCTTTTTCTTTTTACCTCTTAGTTTTTAAAGATGGAAAAGTTCATTATCCTTTTCTCTTATTCTCTTTCTCTCTTTCTCTCTCTCTTTCTTTCTCTGCTTAATTTTAGATATCCGCAAGCGAAGCTTTAGCTATAGAACGTGGTAGCAGAGCAGATAGGGCTGAATCTGCCATCGAGGATTTGCAAATTCGATTGGCTGCACACGTCGCACTTGTCGATTCTGCACAGGAACAGAATCAACGATATGCCAAGTAGGTTGTGATAGATTAAGCTCGAAACATGTAAAGTTTCATATTTTTCTAATTTTCTTTTTTCTTAATAATTAAACGTCGCCTAGCCAATCGATAGATATTTGTAATAAAATATTTCAAATATTAACGAGTACTGAAAATGTTATCTTAACAAAAAAGTGACAATATTATTATTATCGACGTTTTTTATTGATGATTTTTTTTTTGTTTCTTTTTTATTTAGACAGTTGAAGGACACGGAAGATGAACGAATGAAATTGGAGAAACAGTTGCGATTGAGTGTAGAAACGGGAAAAGCTTTAAGCTTGCGTTCAAACGTTCTTGAAAATCAACTAGCCGATAAGGAAGCTGCCTTGCATCGTATCGAATCAATATACAATGGTCAACTGTAAGATATTACTTATTTCTTATGTACACAAGCTATATTTTATATGAGAAAATATAACTATCGTTTATATTTTTATATAAGAATGGAACTGAACGAATTGAAGGAACGTTTGATCAGACAATCTCAAGAAGGAGGATGGAGCAGTCGAGTTTTACAAATTGCTGGAAGCGTTGTTCGTGCGCCACGAGCTATATTACGTACTCTATCTTTTTTATCCAGCACTACTGTACCATCTTAGTTGTTATCAGGTATGTTATTATCTATTATCGAATTGAATATTTCTCAATGGATCAATATCTTCTCTTTCTTTCTCTCTTTCTATCTATTTTATTATTTAAATCAAATCTAATGTCATGCAATTAGCTTTCTTCTTGTTTTTCTTTTTTTTTTTATCAACAATTGAAAATTTATAGTCCAAGTATGATTGAGGAATACGTTAAACGTCAACGACGAGGTTGAGATCGACGTTGAGAATGTTCGAAGTCAAAGAACAGTTTACGAAGAGCTTTTTACCTTTCGTCGATCACGAGATGAACTCTTACGGAGAAGTTATTGCACATTATATAGGGAGGACAGAAATAACGGGCAGTTCTGAACAAAATTTGCAAGTAACACACGTCGGAAGAAATATTATTAGATTGTCTTTATTTTTAGTATTCTTTTTTTTTTGTTTTTCTTTCTTTTTCTTTTTTTTTTTTTTTGGGAAGAAAATTTACTCGCCGCTGGAGATCGATGGTTTTATAATTAAGGATATTATTATTACATGATGAATATTATGTATAAAATCATGTGGAATATATAACGGGTGGGATAGGTTTAGAATGTATACGAATAAATGCTCGTTATATGCTTTTTAATCTATAAGTTTTACACTTCTTTTCGCGTATTTTGATAAACTGATAAAAACAAAGTATCGTCAACCCCGACCGCTAAGATAACGATGTGTGATCTGTTTTTACCAGAAGACGGAACTATGTGTATCTATTTCGAGTTTTTATTTAATAAATATGATTCTCTCGTGTTATTACGATTTCTTTCTTCATTCTTTTTTCTTATTTTGTTCGTAGTTTTCGTGTCTCAATATCAGAGAATCCTGATGTTTTCGACAATACAGTTGCAAAGCAATTAAAAGGAAGCATAATTTGGAATATGCTTGCGGCTTATACTATAGTATTTTCTTTTTTTTTTTTATATAGAGAAGACTGGTGTTATTTAGAGTTAATTTTAATGTTAAGCAACCACGTGCAAGTGTCATTGCTCTTGGAAACGCACGATCACATTTTGCATCGCTGTGTTTTTAAGTACAAGATGGATCTTAAGCATCGTCCACAACAGTTCTAAGTAAGATTCCTGATATTTCCTAATTCTCTCCTTTTTTCCGTGTTTCTCTTTTCTTTCCTTTTTCTCTTTTTTTTTTTATTATTATTATTATTATAATATTATTTTTTATGCTAATCTCGTTGCAAGTAAGATTCTCTATTTTTGTCTTTTCACATGACGTGCAGAACAGTGGAAGATTTATAATTATCACAACATGGGGTTTCTTTCTTTCGTTTTTTTTTCTTCTTTTTTTTTTTCCTGAGTACGGTATTATGTATTATACAATTCTGAACGGTATAGTCTTGAGAAATGAATTTATTCTTCGAGTGGTTGGAATAACATAATTCACGTTAGTCTATTTTGCAACGGCACGACAATCTTGGTCGTGATATTTTGTGTTTCATAAGAAAAACTTTTTAAAAAACCCGATCTACGGGTCTCGATAGAAAGTAACAAGTATATACCGTCGATATTAAGAAATTTTCTTTTTATTGCGAGACTCGCGTATGTACGCACTAATTAACGAATGTCGTAGAGTATACTCTAAATGTACAATCTAAACATTGTCTTTTGCCTTTGGCTTTGATTATATTGTGATTGCTTTCGTTCCGTAATCGAGTATATAAAATATAATAATAAAGAAGAAATATAACGGTGAGATATGAAACGATTATACAAATTATCGTAGATACTTTGTATCTAATTTCTAATAAAGAATTTGACGATATATATATATATATATATATATACATACACATATATATATGTATGTATGCATGTATACTACAGAGTATAAAGAAAAAAGAAAAGAAAAAAATAAATAAATAAATGAAAAGATTAAAATCTATATTTTTTTCTATAGTTTGTTTTTCTTTTTTTTTTTCTTCTTTCTGAATCAATAACAATTAACGCGCTACCTTTTTAAAATCTACGATAATATCTACAAAAAAAGTAATATTTTAAATACCTCGGTTTTGTGATTTACTTCCTGGAAATATTATCATTATTTCGCAAGTTGAATGGTGCTGAATCTTTTGGCTCGAGTAACGAAACATGTTCATGTATTCAACAATATTTAGAATACCTTACTTATACTAAATTTTGCTTTGAGAAATCGAGCAACTTTTCATTGATGGTAAGATTAAAAATTGCTCTTATATTGTTAGTATATAACGGTTTTGATATAAAAACGTTACCACAAGCCATAAAATACGGCATGTTCTTACGCTTAAATTTTGATGGTCATTAGCAAAACATAAACATTTGTTAAGGATATTTCAAACGACTTAGGTTTAACAAAATGCAATTTATACGTTTGTTAAGAGTATAAAAGCTTTGTCAAGAAAAGACATTATCGAAAGTAAACGTTGGAATGAAAATTAATATTTGATATAAAATAATAAAAAATGGTACACAACATACATCGTTTTAATATAATGGACAAATCATATCGACTAGAGTAGACTAGAGGTTAGCTTGTATATGGATGTATGATGTGTGTATTTGTTTTTATCAGTATATAGCTTCTTTTTTGTTAGATCATACCAAAACCTTCGGTACCTTCACTGATCGCTAATAACAACGCTCTTTCGAAATGATCATAACACTCGTAATCGGGTAAGCAGAGTTGATTGAAACTGAAAAAAAGAAAAAGAGAATAAAGAACATAGATTTTAATTAGACGAATGAAATTACTTGTTATTAAAATATTTATGCTACTTCATAAAGCACGTACCACGTATGAGCCGTAGGTAAATTCGCGAATGTAGGAGCTGCTGTTATTTGAAAGCGTGGGCTCAGTTGTTGAAATCCGCCAGGTGGTAATTGAGAACAACCGGTAGTAAACTGAAGTAATCGAGCCATTTCTTCTCGCGTAAAATTACTTACTGCCGTCCAAAACCAATCGAGGACACGTAAAAATTCTGGAGAACTTCCATTAGCTATGTGATGTGCTCGTAAATCTGCTACGTTATATTCACCGGTCCCGCATAACAGTAACTGTGTGAAGAAATTTCATTAGGAAATATATCGATTGCTAGAATGCGAATTTAAAGTACGCGTGTATGTATACATGTATATATTGATTCGTACTTCTAATTCATTTTCATCGAATATGCCTAACAGATTATCTGGAATGAGTTCGTTGAGACCACGTAGAAAGTGATCGACTTCGTTGCGAATTGAACTAGCAAGTCTGTGTTGCGCTAATGCGTCTAGATATCGAAGTTTCGTATCATTGGTAACGCGTACTTTACTACCTCCAGGAATTAATTCTGCTACCTATGAGAAAAAGAAGAAGAAAAAAATGTAAAGTTGTACATAACACACGAATAAAATTTGCTGACTCACCTTTAATAATTGACCGTCCTTATCGTATTCCTCTTCGACAAAATACAATTCCATTTCTTCCACATCATTTTCAAGAATGTATTTTACTTTACTCAAATACAAATCAGGATCATCTTGTTCGAAATACTATGAAAAGGTATCGTGAAGCAATTGTTAGTTATTTTTTAGTTTATAAAAAGTTGGTAAATAAATGTTGAATTTTGTACAGATACCTTTACCTTATAATGCACTCTAAGACCTATAATTTGTGCAAGAAAAGATCTTGTAAATCTTGCTCGTACCAATTGTCGATACGATCCTCCGAGTGCCGATTCGTACAAACATTTGCCAACTATGCGACCAGCGAATTCGTAATGCTTTAATTTAAGATGAGCCGGTCGTTTGCTGTTAGGGTGTACCAAAGCTTGTTGGGATTCACCAAACGACGCAAACAAACCATTTCCTGGATCAAATAATGCCGCGCAAATCAATTCGAACCATTCACGGCGTACTCCACCCCAGTCAACTCCTAAGTTTTACAACAACGATGTGAACAAAGTTGAATTATAATATTTGTATGCATGCGTGGTATTTATTGATTTTTACCTTGTTCGCCTTGAAACGTTATTTCAAAATTTCTGCACCAATCGCTCACTGAAAATCCTTTAGTAGCTTTCATCGACTGAAACGAATAGAAAATGTCGCAAGAACAAAATATACAGTTTAACAAAAGATACTTGTAATAAGGACGATCTTAATAAATTTTATTAATTACCGATTCTAAAAGTTTGTCTCGTTGCACTTTCATCGATAGTTTCTCGTGATAATATTTCTGGTGATGTTTCCGAACTTCGTGATAAAAGAAATCTTGTTTATCAGCGAAAGTCTCGCTACCGCCGATATTTTTAAGAAGAAACAATGTAAAGGTAGCGGCTATTATATCGCGATATAAAGAAATTAATTCGACAGGTGGTTGACATCCGTCGTCTATCGAAAACGAATGATATCCCTCGTGTTGATTGTTCAAACAGTCAAAATGAAACTGAGAACGTTAAATAATCGTACAAAGAAGTGAAAAATGTCTGAACAAATTATGTATATTCAATCGGTGTTTCACAAACTTACTTACCTTGGTCGAAGGACATAGTCTAAAGGTAACAAGTCTTTTAGGAATGAACTTTAATAAATATTCCTTGATAGTTAATTGCTTTGGTGATATATAACAAAAGACTTTTTTTGGCTTAGAGAATCTTTCACCTTGCATACCTAATAATTTAGCAACGTAGCATATGTCTGGATCTTTAGAAGCAACATTACTATGAACCAATCTTGCAACCGAACCTAAAGAAAAAAAAAAAAGAATATAATAAACATACGAAAAATACGAATATAATTATAAGGGATTATTCGACGTACTTTCCAAAACGATAATGTCAAAGTCTCCATTGTGTAATTGTAATCCTGCGAGGCTAACAGTCGCATGATAACAACCACCTTTTGGAAAGCTAACTTTCAATCGAACTCTCTGATTTGGAGAATCGTAGTCGAGATGAATCGAGTAATCTATAACCGATCCTTTTTCCGCATGATTACCTATCTGCTGTTAAAACATTCTAATAAATATCTTCTCTCGAATGATTCGATCAACGTCAATTAGAAAATCACTTGCCTGAATAATATTGACATCGTACCCTTTAGTGGGTTTATCGCCAGGGCCAAATATGCATAAGTTATTATATTCGTCTCGTGGTTCTATTGTCATTGAATGTGCAATACCAGCTGTACAAACGACTGTAGAACTTTGACGTACGAAGACGGTTTTATTTGGATCTGGAGGTCCTATAAAAAGGAAATAAAAGAAAAGAAAAAAGAGAGAGAGAGAGAGAAAAGAAAAAAATAAAAGAAATCAATTTTTGATCTTGTATATTTTTTTAACACCACGTATGTTCTTACCAGGCAGAAAATTTTTAAGAAATGGACTGCCGTGAACGTGACATGATCCAATAAGTACAGCTATTTTGTATTGTCCAGCATGGCGGACGGTGAACTTCACTACTGCTGTATTTGCAGCTAAAGGATCGGTACCTCCTAATTCTATTAGAGTAGCTACTCTCCGTGAGCCTTCTGTCACTTCCACAATGAGATTATCCTTGTCGCAGATCGGATATGGTTGACCGTTTCGTTGATAGAACTGAGAAGGTTAACATTTAGAAAAGAATCCTTCTTTTTGTATAAAAAAGAAAAAAGAATCCTGACCGAAACGAAACAACTTATTTGAATTTTTTTTTTACCTTTACAGTAAAAGTCATTGTTTCTCCTACAAGTTGTGGCTCTTCCCATTCAAAATGGACACGACAGTTGCTCGGCAATAAATATTTTCCAGTAACGTATTGCAAAAGGGAATGTTTAGCTTCTGGTGCTAATGCAGGCTGCGTCATAGCAGCCAGAGTAACTAAACCAGCTACTGACACGGATACTACTAACATTCCACCTGAGAAATATCCGAAGATAAGAATGATGATAAAGAGTAGATAAACAAAATAATAATAATAATAACAACAACAACAACAATAATAATAGAAGAGATCGTAAATAGATAAATGATTTATATTAATAATTGACGAATAAGATAGATAAGGAAAAGGAAGTGAGTAATCGTGAACGGTAAAAAATATAAAAGATATTAAAGTTTAATCAAATATACCCCATGTCCAAGCGTCTTGGTGTTGACTGTTTTTTACAACAGCACTCCATAGATCCGCCTTTAAAGTTTCTAAATCTCTCTTCGAAGTAGGTAATGCCTGCCTGGCCTGAATCCATCGTTGTAGGTCCTTGCCAAGCGTGGCTTGTGCCGCAGTGTCCTCCACCCAATATACGTCTTCGAGAGACATTACGTCCATTTGCATTAGCCTGATAAAAACAGAAAGTATGATAGAATTTCTATCATTTCTTCGTCGGTCGAATCAACTCGAATGAAATATCAATTTTCTTATATCGGTAAAATATGATCAAAGCTTTTCTTACTTTTGATAATAGCTATGTAAGCCATGATCCGCCAGCCATTGACGTAACACAAGCCGTTGTTGCAACAAACGTGCTGCACGTTGTAAACGTTCTTCATCCTGTGCCGGAAGCTCGGGTAGCGCGTCGACTTCACCACAACTGGCGAGGGTCGAGATACCTAACGACATTTGAAAACGAAGTCCGAATGAAAATCGATTTATTTCGTATCTTTAAATCAAGAGACAGTACCGTACGAACTGTAGACTTTTTCATTTTTATTTTTGAACGAATCGGTATATCGAACAGTTAGTTAGAATAGAAATGTCGTGTTTACGTAATAATTGTTTCAAAGATATAACCATATCGCATAGCGGAAAACGTTGAAATTGATAATTTCGACGTTGAAGGATTCATCCATCCTACGCGAGCATTTCCGTTTTATTCTTAATTAAGAGATCATTTAGAAAAGAGCAAAGTTTAAAGTCGTTCGGGATGGATCGTATATTTCTCGTGTTATTTTCTATTTTCAATTTGACGGCGATGGCATTAGCAAAGTGTACCGTTAACAATTACGAAGAAGGTGAGATGATCGTTACGAAGTTACTAATATAATTGCAAGTAAAATATTCCTTTATATATTAGTCGACGCTTTTAAAACATCCTCGATAGTCTCATTAACATAATTTCTATAAATCGTGGCGCGTATCCTCGCTTGATGAATATAGTTGTGCCGATAACGAACATTTACATTCGTATCACGTTTCCATTTATCATCAAATCAGTCGCTATTCTGTATTCGATGCATCGAGATGTGAGCTCGGAGTACTAAAATACACAAACAAATATTACGCAATGAATCGTGTATACAATCGTCCTTCTCATTAGCATTACTCGAATAACGAGCAATTTCTGAGAATTGGATAAACTAAGAATAATTATTTTTAAATCGTACAGGGTTTGGGAATCGAGTGAAATGTTCAAACGTAAGTCTGGAGCAGGCATTGGATCAAGGAAATAACGTAATATCTGCGATCTTGATCTTTCAATCGGATATACGTCAACTCCCGAAAGACACATTTTCAAGATATGCCAAGACTCTGGTGGCTCTGAACTTGCAGAACTGTAACATCAAGGACATAGACGATGATGCCTTTCGCGGCTTGACTTATCTCCAGAAACTTACTCTCTCGAGTAATAACATTAGCCAAGTGAAGGATCGTTGGTTCCAAGAGCTGATGTCCTTGCAACAGTTGGATTTCTCTTATAATCAGATCACAACGATCCAGTCGTTAGCCTTTGAGAGATTGTCGAATCTTCGCAGACTCGATATTAGCGAAAATCGACTCGGATGTTTGGAAAGCAACGTTCTGCAACCGTTGAGAGCCCTCGACAAGTTACGTTTCGAGGGTAATCCACTGACCTTTCAATGTCGTGCAAAGGTAAACCGGAACGCAGCTCTTTCCACATGATTAGACTTGTCAAGTTGCCAATTCGACTTTTTCCAATTTACGTTCTTACTCTCTTTTTTCTTTTTTATTTTTGTTGTTCTCTTATTTATATTTTCCAACATTTTCAACGTTACCTCTCCGTTCGTTGTTCCGTTCGTTTAATCCTGCAGGAACTAATCAATCGAAAATATCTGATATATCTCAAACGTTTCAGCTGACTCTGTGGCTAAAAGATCACGGTGTTAATTACAAGATCGATCCGCGTGGTCCGGAATTCTGGCTGGACAACGTACTTTGGCTCTGTGCCGTGGACGATTCCATTCCCTTAGGGGATAAGAACGAGCAAATGGTGGAATGCGTCATTTTGAATCTTTTCAATCAATTACGTACAGTTTGGACGTTACCCGTTTCATCGTCGATACCGCAACAGTGTTCGCGATCGAGGAAGGATCTTACGAAATGTTTAATGACCAATGGACATAAATCATTGACAAATTCTGCTACGAACGGTGCATTCATAAAGAATTTACTTTTACAACTTCGAGAATCAAAGTCCAGCGCTTGATTCGATTTAACAACGAGTTAAATCTATGATTTTTTTTTTTCTTTTAATTATGATTAATTAATCGATTCTTTAATGTCCTTAATCAAAGATATATACTTTTATTCAGTTGAAATAATTAATAATATCGTTTGAACGTCCTTCGAGTACCTTTTGCATGATAACAAAATGACTCTCTGATATTAACAAGAGAGAGAGAGAGAGAGAGAGAGAGAGAGAGAGAGAACAAGAAAAATGATGTTGTTACGTCTACCGATCTAATTAGACATCATCGTATAATATTAATTTTCCTCTTTGAAGTACTTTCTTTCAAGTGCTCTTTTACTCAAGGAATTAATCATCGTAAGAAAGTAGGTCCTTTTGATATGGATCCGTCGGCACGTGTACTCAAGGAAATACCACTTCGAATTTATTATGCAAAGTATACTAACGCGAGCGTTCGCTCAAAGTTTCTAAAAGTACTTATCGGTACTTTAGCATTTATTATAATTTATCCGAACGAACGAATTGTGAAGGCGCGAAAGAACAAATCTTAATTTATCTTTTTATTTGTGTGAAAAGTTAAAAGGAAAGTATTTTCTGGAAAGAGAAATTTTTCACGGGAAAAAGCAGCCACGATGATATTTTGTTTTATCAAACTGTCGAACGATAGAAAGAAAGAAAGATGGATGGACGGTTTTCTCGTTTATCTCGAAGAATACATACGTCGAAAAATTTCTAAATCTCCAAGAAGAAAGAAAAAAGAGAGAGAGAGAGAGAGAGGATGGGAAGGAGAGAAAGAAAGATAGATAGATAGATAGACAGATATGAGAAAAGAAATATCGTAAAATAAAATGAAAAATCGATCGATGTTGACTCACCGGAAGAGGCGCTGCCGCTGGGCCGCAGTGACATGCCGATCGACGATATCTCGTCGACGAAGAAGTCTTTGTTTTCGCGTTGTCCATCTCGACAGGTTGGATTTTTGTCCGGCATAATTTCTTCGGCTCTCTTTTCCCTTCTGATAAACTTTTTTCTTTATATTCGACTAAGATGTATTTTTTTCGCACTGACGTTCGTCGATTGTCGCGGTCATGTTTGTTTTTTTTTTTTTTTTGGACAAAAATATTTGTAGGATTCTTTTTATCGCGAGCTTCGTCCTTCCTATCCGATTCTACGATATTGTTTTGCTTCAATTTATATTTCTATTCGTTATGAATCATTCTATGTAATCGAACGAGTGGAGAATTGTGTAACGCAAGAAACGAAAGAGATCGATAGAAAAATATATTTCTAACTTTGGAAAAATATAGCGAGGTCTGGGTCATGTACGTTTATTAGAAATTGAATAGATTTTCGGTAATATTTTTCTTTCACGGAGAGAACAAAAGGTGTTTATCGTCTTTACGGTACGCGAGCCAATTTAACACTAGCGTGTTAATCTGTAATACATACATACATACATAGACACACACACACACACAATATACATTGTATGAATATTTCAAGCGTAACTATACACGTAAAAGTAAGCTGGATTTGTTGAGAGAGAAAGGATACGGAAGTAGGAGTAATAAATTTAAATCGCGTTAATCGTATGACAAATACACTACAAAATCGCGCGCTTACGAATATACGATACAATAGGAGAGAAATCGATAATTCATGAGAGAAATTAGTCCGTCCATTTTATATCGCCTTTTCTCATTTGTAACCGAGACGCGATACATACAATTTATTTTTAATAAATCACTGATATTACGTTTTAATAGCCATTTAAAATGGAATTTAATTACGGTTTATCGAGAAAGAAAATTTTTCTACGATTTATTCGCACGAATTGGGAAAGAAATAAGGTCAACGAGACACGCATGATCGAAGATATGTAGTAACGATTTGTCAAAAGCAGTAATAGGATGCTATGAATTAAGGATACCTAAAAAAGGGGTCGAGAGTCCACTCGAGGTCAAATCAGGGTCGCCATATCTATGATGATTCCCCTTCTCCTACCCCTTCCCGTCTACTTCTCTTCTCTTTTTTCCGTGTCGTTAAAAATGTCATTTCTAAAGCGAGATCTGTCCTATACACGTGAAATACTCGAGATTTTCATTTAGTAGGATAACGATTCTTCACGATTTTCGATTATTCCAATTAGAGTCGTTGCCTCGTGAAAATAACGATCGGACAAATCGATTCTTTTGTTTAGCAAAATGACGAATATTTCGTCGAGAGATTATCTTTATAAAAGCTTGTTAAAAAAAAGAAAAAAAAAAAAAAAAGAACTCCAATGAAACA
This sequence comes from Vespula vulgaris, assembly GCF_905475345.1. Classification (NCBI taxonomy): domain Eukaryota; kingdom Metazoa; phylum Arthropoda; class Insecta; order Hymenoptera; family Vespidae; genus Vespula; species Vespula vulgaris. The sequence goes on from NC_066589.1 coordinate 587,686, forward strand.
TCTAGTATCGAACTAATAAATTTACTTTTTTTATTTGTATTTTTTCCCCCATAGATCGACGATTGAACGCGTCGTACGTTGTTTAAGAAAAATGTTTTCTTCTCAGGCAAGAACGGTATCAGATTCGTTACAAGCACTTGGAAAAATTCACGTCGGACCCTTGACCTTTTCGAATAGATATCCTTCGTTGGTATTACTTCGTGCTAACGATCCTTTCGGCGTTAAGAGAAAGAGGAGAACCAGAAGGAAAACCGGGGCATATGTATGTCACACATACTCATGATTATGCATGAGAGAGTAGTAGGTGTTATGAAGGTAGGCCAGATCGATTCGCTGTTTTCCATCTCTCTCTCTCTCTCTCTCTCTCTGCTTGCACTTGCTGCATGCGATACCGGGTCAGGATTATCAAATTCAATTTCCATCGTTAGATATCTTTTACCCTTTCGTGTCTGTCAGCCACCCTTGAAAACGAACTACCATTATATTCCGAAAGTAGAACTTTCGACATGTGTACTACCATTGTGTTTACATCTTTCAACGAAAGAAGTCAAACAAAGTTTCCTGGTGTGTATATGGCCATATATGTAGTAAATATATCCTACGTCTTAAGCCTTTACGAAACCATTAGAATCTTTAGTTATGTTAAAAACAGTCGCTGAGATTTGGAGGATCGAGTCTTTTATCTGGTACTCTAATATAACATTATATATTACTAATATAATATAATTATATATTATTTTATATCTGTCGAACGTATATTATCCAAAGTGTATAGATTGTATTCAGAAAAGGCACAATAATATTTGTAAAAATGATTTCGAAAATGTTTTGTCTCGCTCTTCAGCTCTTGTTTCTCTCTCTCTCTCTCTTTTTTCTTTCAGTTTAATTGTAAAGGCGAGTAGTGAATGCTATTTAAAACTTTATTCAACAATGGGTATGAGTTTGCGAGAGAAGTAAAAAAATATTCTCTCTCCTTCTTTTTTTTTTCCTTTTTCTCTTTCTCAGGGTAACTTTGAAATCACTTCTTTTTCCGAATACCTTTTATTCTCAGTTTTTAGTATGGCACATTAGCATACCTATGCATCGCGTGGGCGATATGAGGCACGTGAAGGATTTAAGAGTCTGCATATATTGTCTAAGATGGACAAAAGATAAAAGAATTGTTCGTTGCACTAATTAGAACTTCATTTTTTTTCTCCTTTTTTTTTCTTTTTTTTCTTTCGCGTTCTAGGCTCAACCGAGGACGCACACACATTGTTCGTAACGAACTTAATTAGAGGATCTCTTCTCATCAACTTCGTCTGACCAGCTATCGGAGTATATACAAGCGTATGTGTGAAAGGCAAAGAGAAAGAAAGATTTTTTAATTTTTTATATCCTACCATATAATTTCTTTTTTAAATACTTCAATTAGTTCGATAATTAATCATCTAGAATATTTCTTACTTTTATTTAACTTTCGAATAGGATTGAAGTCGTTCATTTTGCAAAGAAATTAGATACGTGTATATGTATACATGTATATATCGTCTATCAGGGGAAAAAGAAAGATTTTTTTTTTTTTTAATCTTTTAAATCATATCGTATAACTGTTTGTAAATATTTCTTACGTCTATTTAACTTTCGAATAGAATTGAGTTTTTCTATTTTGTAAGGAAATTAGATACGTGTAAACACATACACGCATACCGTGTAGCGAGAGAGAAAGAAAGATTTTTTTATCTTTCAAATCGTATCGTATAACTGTTCGTAAATATTTCAAATAATTGGATAATTAATCGTTTAAAATATTTCTTATATTTATCTCTCGAACAGGATTGAATTTTTCTATTTCGTAAGGAAATTAGATACGCGTGAACATACATACACGCATATCGTGTAGCGAGAGAGAAAGAAAGATTTTTTAATCTTTTAAATCGTATCGTATAACTGTTCGTAAATATTTCAAATAATTGGATAATTAATCGTTTAAAATATTTCTTACATTTATTTAACTTTCGAATAGAATCGAATTCGTCTATTTTCCAAAAAAATTAAATACGTATATATACACGTACATACCGAATAGGTATGAAAGATTTTTTTAATTTTTTAAATCTTCTCATATAACTGTTTGTAAAGATTTGAAATAATTAATAAAATATTATTTTGAGTTTAAAATATTTGTTACATTTATTTAACTCTCGGATGAGATTGAATTCGTCTATTTTGCAAAGAATGTACATAGATATACATCCTATAGAAAAAGAGAAAGAAAGATTTTAAAGATTTTTCTATAAATATTTTAAATAATTCGATAATTAATCGTCTAGAATATTTCTTACGTTTATTTAACTTTCCAATAGGATTGAACTCGTTTATTTTGCATGGAAATTAGATAGGTATATATACACGTACACACTGTTATTACGTTTCTCCTCTAATCATCCTAATCGGTGTCTAATCGGTTGGATATATAAACAGGATAGTCTCAGTCGTTCAAATCCTATTTCATTTACAATTCTCTTTTCGTTGTAGAATTTCACTCTCAACGATACGTTTTCAACGAGACTCCGATCTAGTTTCATCTCCTTCGTTTCCGTCTCATTAAGTCGTAATATAAACGAAAGAGATTTTGAACTAGGATAATTATGGAATATTACGATTCTCAAAGATTTCGTCGATTAAAACGAAAAAAGATATTTAGATTTTTTTTTTTTATATCAATCGATCGAACGATTACAAGGATCTTTTTAACGTCAAAGGATAAAACATATCTATTATTTGACTAGTCACGAAATCGATTTGTCGAACTTCGCGTGTAAGCAAGGTAGTAGTTAATAAAGATAAAAGAATTGATTCCTTTCACCGACCTTCACCTTTTTGCGCGTTTTCTTTTCGCACGAGTACGATCGTTCGATTCCGTTACCTTCGAATAAACTTTCGATAAAGTAGTCGCGTCTTTTTTTTTTTTATTTTTTATTTTTCACCCTCTACTTCGAGAGCTTCGTACTCGAGAGAAGGTAATTAAGAGCGATGACGATCAATCAAATTTTACGTATATATTAAACACTTTTTTTTTTTTTTAGATAATTCTCTCTCTCTCTCTTTTTCTTTATTTTTCTTCACGTAGAAAATATATTCATTTACAAAATGAAATCGACATGTTTTTCGAAAATTACTTTACAAAGATCCGAAACTCTCGTTCGAGAAAGAGAACGAGAAAGTAATAAGTTTCGTGAGACGATCTTCAAGTAAATATTTTCTTAAGAGTTTATTAGGAAACCGTATCGCGGAAGTGCTTGAAGCGTGTGTTTCAAGTCGCACTTTACGTTTCGCATAAAAAAGGACTCTCGTTTTATCAAGAAGGGAAGAAATTAGTTTATCCACTTGATGAAATTCGTCTCTCTCTCTCTCTCTCTTTCTCCTTTTTTTTCTATATCTTTCTCTCTCTCTTAATCGTAAAAATACGAATAATATTCTCGTATTTATCGACTGATAGATAAGAAAATATTTTTACTGGTCGATGTTTTTTATAAAGTCGAAAGTGAGAAAAAAAGAAACGAGAGAATAAAAAAGAAATCAATTTAGTATCGCGAGAATGTTTTTAATAAAGTCGAAAGAGAAAGAAAAACAAAACAAACAAACAAACAAATAAAATAAAATAAAAAATAAAAAAAAAAACAAAAATAAAAATAAATCAATTCAGTATCACGAATTTACTTGTTCGTCGCAATGGCGCGTTTTCAACAAGGAATCGATTTTCGTTCAGTCGTGCGTTGAAATTTACATCTCTGAACTTGTTCCTTTTCCCTTTTTCAAAAGCTTTTGATCCAGTCTTGACGTTAACCGTATGAAAGGAAAGCATACACGTTCATTCTTATCTATAAACTTTTCAATAAAAGGAAAAAAAGAAAAATGACAATACCAAAGCAGATGATACGCTTAAACGATCGAAACATCGTTTCATCCTGACGACAAGTTATTCAATTTATTATAAACGTAATAGTTGTTATGTACTTTGAAATCAACGTTGAAATTTAGGATGCAAGAACGAGCGATCATCGATTTAGAAATAAAATTGCAATAGCCGTCGAAAGTGATGTCGTAAATGTCATGATAAACGGAGATACGTTGTTATTTCTTGAAGACATATACATACATACATACATACATAGATACATTACATAGTAACAAGTCATTAAAGAGAACGTTTTTACGATCTAAAGCTATAAACTATAAAATGAGATTCTATGTGAAAATGAATACGATTTTCTATCTTGAGATTGATTTTTTTTTCTTTTTCATCTCGTAAAAGAATGATTAGGTATGACAAATTCCAATATATTTTATGAAAGGAAGCTGCTGGGGAAGAAGAAAATGGTGTGAACTCGATACTCGTAAAACGCGTGAAGGTAGTACTTTCGCGTTCATGCTTGAGTAGTACGAGTAAATCTCCGCAATGCAGGACATACTAGTGCCGTCTCTCTCTCTCTCTCTCTCTTTCTCTCTCTCTCTCTTTCTCCCTCTCTCCTTCTCTAGAGGATCTACGACTTTCAGAAATCTCGAATAGCTCGCATGTACGAGATCGTATCGTTACTTTTAGCAGAAGGAGTGATAGGGGTGGAAATCGTGACGTCAACTCCTTCTCTTCCCCCTCCCCCCTTCTCTCTCTTTTCGTACACGAAACAAACCCTTGTGATACAACCCTTCTCAAGATAATGAACTTCCGAATTCACTAGCCGTGCGTGCGAACTTTGCGTTTGATTAAAAATGCAAATAAGAGTAAACGAAGGAGAATCTTTTTGTAGGAATAAAAGTACATTTGAATAAGTTTCTTTTTTCTATTCGTGTCGAACGTTAACGATTACCGTGAAAGTTTCTATTAAAATTATATTTCATTGACGTTTCAACGATTACGAATTTTTAACGGAATTTCTTTATAGGAGTTTCTTTTTTGAAGTATGTTCTGAAGTCTTTCGAAAGTACGTTTTTTTTTTTTTTTTTCAATATACGTTTCTGAAATATGTCTTTTCTGGAAAACATGCGAAATATCGCGACTAATCTTTGAAAAGAACAAAAGAAAATTTTTTATTTTCATCTTAAGTAGAGAATTTGGTTGGATTATTTTTATGTTTCTTCTCCACTTGTTTCCTCCGAGAAAATGATATATTTACAAAAGTTTGTATTTCGTACATACCACTCACTTTCGTTTCGCTATATTTTTTCATTTGTTAAACAAAAAGAGAAAGAAAAGAATGAAAATCTATCGAATAAAAATATCAATATACTCAATTTTCCACTCGTAAAAAAGACATACAATAATTCGATATCGAGACTAATAAAAAGTAACTAAAACATATTTGCGAAGAGAAAAACAAAGATTTCTCTCTCTCTTTCTCATCGTAACTACATATTTGTAAACAAACAAAAATTGTTTGCCGACCATGAAAAAAAGAAAAGAAAAGAAAAGAAAAGAAAAGGAAAGAAAAGAAGAACAAAGTCGAAGAGAAGTGTCACTTACGATTTCGACTAATACTTCGTGGTACCTGTCGGAGAAGATCGTCTTGGCGGAGGGGGGTGATCGACTTTAGACGCGGGGTATCGAAGAACAAGAATAACAAGAATAACAAGAAGTAGAAATAGAAGAAGCAGAAAGGAAGGACCTTGCGAGTTTAATAAACAACAACGACGACGACGACGACGACGACGATGACGACGACAACAACGACGACGACAACGACGACGAAGACGAAAACGAAGACGAAGACGAAAACGAAGACGAAGACGAAGAAGAAGACGAAGACGAAGACAAAGTCAAGGAAGAAAAACACGAACAGCGATAGGAAATTTGTAGTATTCTACGATTCGAGAAAGCTTAGCGGAGCAGGCTGAATTACAAGAACCGAAGTAGAAAGGATAAATGAAAATGAAGTGGTGGAAAGAAAAAAAAAAAAAAAAGCAAAGAAGGTAAAAGAAAAATAAGAAAGATTAGATCAAGAAAAGGGAGGATTAGTGTCGAATAAAAAAGCGAAGCTTCTACTCGAGACACGACACGGCGCGTCTACTAAGGATCGCTCGCGACTACTCGCGGTGACGGCGCGTGTCAAAGGTTCCAAGAAGGAGGCTCGCGCTTCGCGGTTTCCCCGTTGACAAGGACGCGCCCTCTGGCCGCGCGCATATTTTTGCCGGACACGCGCGCGAACTTCACTAAGGTGATCGGCTCGCGCGGCCTCGCGCTTCACGACTACTGCACCCTCGCGAGACGCGTCTCCGCACTCCCCTCCCCTCCCCCTCCCTCCCCGCCCCTCCACCTCCACCTCGACCAAGCCAAACCACCCACTCCTCCACTCTTTCATCCCCACTCCGACTCGACCTTCTTAAACGCTCGTCCTTCCCGACTCCTTCGATCTTTAACCGCTTACGCGCATCTTCTAGTCTATCGTATTTTCTATCGACGCCAAGTATTTGCCAAAAATGTCTCGTTATCTTTCTAACTCTCTATAAAGCTATGTAATTTTCAACTCACGTATGTATGTATGTATGTATGTATGTGTGTGTGTTGTATGTAAGTATATGTATTTTTATTTCATTTTATCTTTATGAAATTTATCGGCATTTTATATTAGAAATTTTTTTGTTTTTTTTTCTTTCTTTCTCTCTCTCTCTCTCTCTCTCTCTCTCTCTCTCTCTTCCTCTTTTTTTTTTTTTAATATTAGTTTTATACTTAGTTTATATTAGCATAAGTAATATTATATCACGTGAAAATTACGAGAGTAACATCATAACTTTTTGTACACGCGATAAAAAGTTATATTATAATTATTTTCTTAGTTTTCTTTTGTCCGATGTTTATATCTCTTGTATATACATGTTATCACTTATATATTTCGAAATTTTCCTCGTACTAATTTGTTTTATTAACTAAACGAAGTTGTGACAATGTCAAACGTACTATTATCATGCCAGCGGTGACCTCGTAATGGAAAGAGTAAATATTGATATCCATCTAATTATAAGAGTCCACGTAATACAACTACTTCTTCGTTTGTTTCGATTTTTTATTTTCTTTCTTTCGTATTATACTTCTCGAAAAAGAGCGGTAGGTCTTTTGACAAATGACATTTGACATTTCTGAAAGAACGGGATAAGAAAGAAGTGGTACAAAGTACCAAACTACCGGACGTTCATTAGGACATATTCGTTCGTTCTTTTCATATTCATTTAATGACGATTATTATTTTGTTTCTTCCTTAAATATGAATTTATTCATGTGAAAGAAATATGAAATGAATTGATTTCTTATTTCGATTTTATCTTTTCTGATATGTATATTAATTTCTTGCTACGAAATAAATATGAAATGAATTGATTTATTATTTCGATTTTATCTTTTCTGATGTATATATATATATATTAATTTCTTACTACGAAATAAATATGAAATGAATTGATTTATTATTTCGATCGATTTCCACGTCGATCTGATAATATTTAACGATAGAACGTAATCGAACGATCGAAGTGGTCGTTATACCACGAAAAGCATAGTTCGTTGTAGCTCGATTAGTTTGGCACACGCGATGAGTAGCACACATCGAAGTAGTTCTTCAGTTATTGGTCAACCAGCAAAGACGAGCTATACTTGGTGACACGTAACAACTTTCCACAATCCAAAAGTGGAAAGGGAAACCGCACGAAAATATCTGTTTCGTGAAATTTTAATGTTTATCGAGCGACACTCAACTAGAAACTTGAACGTAATGGTCTACGTGTGCCTACATAATAAGAAAATTGTCCGACGATTTATTAACGTGAGGATAATCGCAATTTAATGAAGATTGTTCATGTTAATCAAAATGTAACATGATTTATCTCTATCAATTTACATATAATATCAATTTATATCCTTCCATTATGTGACACGTCCATTATGGACACGTATATTGCAAAAAAAAAAAAAAAAGAAAAAAGAAAGAAAGAAAGAAAGAAAACAAAAGAACTAATGTAAAGACTAGATTTTTCTCTTCGAAGAGAAAAGATCAAAAAAAAAAAAAAGAAAAATGAAAAAGAAAAAGAAGAATGATGAACGAATGTTCGTTGTAGAACAAACGAGAAAGAGGACGTAGACATTTTCTTCGTTGGTTTTTAGAGAAATTAGTCAGTATGAATGCTTTGAAGTGGTACTGAGCACACTCTCAGGGGTCAGCCACAAACATACACGAAAGAACGAGAGAGAACGAGGGTTCTCTCCCACTCCCGAGTGCGAACATCGCGCAGTGACATTGCTGCAGCTGGAAACTCTGAATCCGTTCCTTCCTTCCAGTCCCGAAACGAGGTGCAAGGTGCATTCAGTTAAGGAGGTGGAGGTGGAATAGGAGGAGGAGGAGAAAGAGAAAGATGAGGTGAAAGAGGAGAAAGAGGATGGAAAGGCCTGGGTCGCGCAAGCGCTTCGAGTCTCATATCTGCGAGCCAACTGGGCCAGGACGCGAGCAAAGCAAACTCAGCATGTCCTGCGAATCCTCTCGATTGAGCTTGACCGAAAATTATCAAAACCTCTTCCCTCCTTCGAAAATGATGATGATATGATTCTTTATCTTTCTTGTATGTATGTATGTATGTATGTATGTATGTATGTATGTATGTATGTATGTATGTATGTATGTATATATGTATATATTTATCGCCTTCGAGTATGTATGTATGTATGTATGTATATATGTATATATTTATCGCCTTCGAGAAATCGCGTAATGCGTCGTTTCTATTTATCTATTATCAGATCGATATCTACTTTATAATTTAAACTGTCGTTACTTATATTCGTTCATTCGAATTAACAAAGAAAAAATAAAAGAATATTTCGGAATTATTTCAAATATCTCCAGTAAAGTATTTTTTTTATTTTACGATCGATTGTATAAGAATTCTGCATTCGCTTACATAATTGAACGTAAAAGTTTCGTTGCTTTGTCTCATAAATTATCAGCTTTACTAATTTGTCACAAACAACTAGTCATACTATGTGATAACTCAGTTGAATATATTATTTTATTTTCTTATCTATATAATGTAAAACTAAGAAATAAGATAACGACGTTATATCAGAGAATGAAATCTTCGTTTAATATCAAGCGATGCGGTCTTTTTTATAAAACATGTGATAGTGATAGCAGAAAAATATTTTTTATAAGATTTAATATTATAAAAAATTATAGTTTTTATGTTATATATTGTTAGTTAAAGAATCGGTGACAAAAGCGACTAATTCTATTTCCGAAGCGACTACTTCACTTATTTGTTCTTTTTCTATTTGAACTATATGTAAATAATAAATTCTAACATAACAATGGAATTCTACATAACAAATGGAATTCAAATGATTGTTTTATTAATTTTCTTAGAACCGTTACAATAAATCAATTTCCAACGTCGAGATAAAATCTGATAAAAGGAGATATCAAAGAAACAAGATACGAACCTTTCTTTCTAAACAGAGGTCGATATTGCTTAAGCCCAATCTCAGCAAGCCATTGATCTGCTTCTGTGAGATCTCCGTTGCTTCCATTTCCAGCAGCAAGCATCAGAAGTTTGCCCAGTGAGAGGATCATGGAAAGGGCCAGAAATACCCCCGACAGTACTGTCGACCATCGTGCCATGGCATGGACAGTGCATCTTTAAAAGTAAATCCTAAAGATAAAAGACAAGAAACTTTACTTATCGTTTGATTGATACGTTTACATGTAGTAATAAAGATGTCCCATTGGGAACAATTTTTCTTAAAAAGTAAACCGAAGAAGACTATGTGATGTGTATATACGAATATGACATGTACGACACACAAGTTTAATTATATATATATATATATATATATATATATATATATATATATCCAACACGTGCATACATGTATAATTTTATCGATTATGCTGAAATCCCGACAATCGACCGATCGTCAACAGGTCATGTGTCAAAAATCGTAGGTTATGTCGGCTTTGTGTTTGTAAACAAAAACCGGTTGCTTCGTAAAAACATTAATGATAAATATTGATCGACTCACCACATTTTTTTGTAACGCCGACGTTACGCACAACACAACAGACAGATCCGTACTCGCGCTCTTTTAAAAAGTTACGACGCATGAAGCGAAGGATAGAACGAGAATTATCTCTCTGTGTATATCTGTAGATGGAGTGATAGGTGGGAGGGCGCTTATTACGGTATTAAACTCTAGAAGCGCGTAAGGGTTCGTTTCAAATGATTCGAGAAGTTCGTCGAAGAAGTTGAAACAATTTTAGACAGTGTATTTTCTGGAAAATCGATCTATTAACTCGTATCTTTCTCTTTCTTTCTTTCTTTCTTTTTTTTTTTTTTAATAAATTACCCACGTTTTTTGTGTACTTTAAAATTCGAATTCGATAATCGAGGTCATAATTTTGAACGAGTCGACGAATCTTCAGATCGAAGGATACGTATATATAAATATTAAAGACAAAGGATTGTTTATTTATGAAGATAAATAGATAAAGGTAAGAGACAATTTTTGTAACGAGCAATTTAAAACGATATTATGAGAATAAGAAGTCAAGCAATTTAACAGTAATCGTAGGCGATATTAATCAGATCCAATGAAATATGGAAATTTCTCGTTGAGCTCGAATTAGATCTTTTCATATTGACTTTGTAAATTGCTTCGAAGGACTTGACGCATCGTGATACACATACACACACGGACACAACAACAGAAAAGATTTTTGATGTTTTCAAAAATTTCGACAAAAGATGTTTGTTAAAGGTAATCTATTCCCGTCGATGACAAACGTTTTTCATTTTTTTTCTTTTATGGAGAAAACGAGAAAATAAATAGTAATCTTCCTTACCGATGATTAAGATATAAATATTTCTGTTTTATCGACAAAGAACAACCCCGTTTTAAAACGAAGTATAAGCCTTCAGATACTAAAGAAAGTTCGATCTTCTAAGGGCTAAGTAATTCATCCTAAATCTCGATAGAACGCGCCAAACAGGTTATGATAAGAGAAAAGACGACTAAACTCTCATGAAGTCGACTATCGTTCCGTATTTCTCGATAGTGTTCCGCGCAAGCGACGTAGCAAGGAAAACCTAACCTAACTTACATAGCAGTATAGAAATCGATGAGTTTCGTAAAGTACAAAGCCTCATTGTTTCCGACCTTTGAGTGGTCTTTTTTTTTTTCTCTCGAAGTAGTACGTATTTTTTTCACGGAGCTTAATCGTGATTAGTTGTTTTAAAGGAGAACGTTACTACGATTTAATCTTGTGAAGAAGGAAAAGAAGGAAGGAAAGAAAGGTAGAAAGAATAGAAATTTCTCTAACTATAAATAATAGTAATAGTAACAGTAGTAGTCAAACAGGAAGTCATTAATTTCGCGCTTATTTGTGCACGAACTAGTACAAGGAAGTTGCCGACTTTCTCGTTAAGATTAATAAGACGATTCAACGATGATACCCGAAGGTGTTTTCTACCAATGGAGAATCGATGAATCCTCCGAAAATATCGAAGGCACGTTAGGACGGAGCTCCTTCCGTCGGATTAGAGCTCCTTCCTGCAATCCGGATTAAATTTATTCGTTGCAGTGCTTCGGCACGACGAAGGAATTTCTGCAGGTAAAGAAATCGTTTTTATCATTCGTACTTTTCGATCCCAAATCGGTATTCATTCGTAGCACGTGCGTGGCGACTCGTTCCTTTGCAAAAAGGGTTTCTCTTCGATTTCTTTTTTTTTTTTTACGAAAGGTCAAGTACGTGACGCAAGTACTTATACAAAATGGTGTACGTATGTGTTGATGGCGCGCACAATTATAATTTTAAATCTTTTTATATATGTGTGTATGTATATATATCTATTTTTTTTCTTTCCTTTTTTTCTTTTTTTATCGATACGATTTTATCCTGCTAAATGAATATTGTGCAAATTTTAAATGATACAAAAACGTTCAAATGATTTTGTTCGATTAATTTTGACGAGGAAAATGATTCATTCTTAGGTTACGTATTTCCTTAATTTTATTCGAAAATGTAAATTTAAGCAGCCGACGTAATATCTAAGTATCTATCTATCGTGCCTCGACATGTTCGTTCTATTTTTAGTTACATCCGGCGCCACTACCAAATTGATCTTGAATTACGTAATCCCTACAATATTTTATCATCGATCTTACGTTTGTATTTTTTAACGTATCAAACGTTAGTAGAGGTTATTGACATCGTTCTTATTGTTAAAGTTTTCCATGTGTTCTGTCGACTGAGAGTTCTGACTCATTGAATTAAAAAAAAAAAAAAAAAAGTAAAAAGGAAAAACTGGTTTTCCTTTTTTTCTTTTTATTTTTACAAAGTTGATTTTGTAATTTACAAGAAGTTGTCTTAGTTAACGATGCGTATCGATTTCTTTTTCTTTTTTATCTCTCATTTTTGTCGTTTCTGATCATTTTCTTTTCTTTTTTTATGTATTCGAAAGAACCGAATGAGAGATTTAATTTACGAGATAAATAGATAGGTTAGAATAATGTTCTTTTTTGTTTTCCTCCTTTTTTTTTTTATCTTTCCAAGTAAGAAAAAGAAATCCTTGACTTTATCGAGATAATTTCAGTTCTTTTTTTTTCTTCTTTTTATCAATTTTTTTTTTCAGATAAATGCTAGCTTAAGAAAATTCCGATAAGCGAATAGACCACGATACAAAGAATTCCTTATTCTTGAAATAATCTATTTATAAAAATATACAACGAAGATATTTCATTGAAATTGATATATAGTTTGGGTTAATAAAAAGATTAGCATAATAAGTGTCTTACTTAAAATAGGACAAGAATTTAGGTTAAATCGTAAACGTAACTTTGTTACTTGTGCCAGATTTCGCAATATTTTCTTAAAGACGTAAAGATAGGAGTATAATTTTCTACGAATATAAATATGTAATACGATATCGTGTAAACCGTGTGAAAATCGAGCGTTGATAGATTTGGCGGGAAATTTGATTTCTGCACGATGATTTGACATATTAAAAAGAATGACGTCGACTCTTACGTAACCATCAAGATAACGTTTTTACGTATGAAGAATAAGTAAATACGTATACGAACGCGAACTCGAAATTCACCTTAGTCATTCTCCAAGTTAAGACTTTTCTTATCTCGATTGCATGAGATATTAAATTTTTAATCTGCTGTTGTTATTTTCTTTCCTTCTTTTTTTTTTGTTTTTTGTTTTTTCCTAACTTGCATAAGGACGACGAACTATGCGCATTTTCTTCGTTCTTATCGAAAGAAAGGCTTATAATAGATAGCTGCAAGTTTTGAACGATTGCATTGCATCATGTAACACCTTACACTAGTGAGGATGCTAAAGAAAAAGGAAAAGAGAGATTGAGAAAGCGCGCGCAGAGCAGAGCGGTCACGTGACCCGACTGAGTATTTCAGTCGGCCATGCTGATTGGTAGGAATAATATGCGCGAATTATAAAAATCCAAAGTAATTCTAACCTAAAACTTAAAAGCGTAAACCTTTAGATCGATCTTAAAGAAGATTATCTTATCGCGATGATTTAAGCACGTAGTTTATATTACGATATATTATTGAAAGATATCATGTTATCATTAAATTGAAAGAGGTGAAGAAAGTAGAAGGAGTAAAGGGTTAAAGAGAGAAAATAATGTTAAAAAGAAATAAAAAGGAAAGGAAAGGAAAGGAAAGGAAAGGAAAGGAGGAAGGAAGAAAGGAAGGATAGAAAAGGAAAAATAAAAAGTAGATAAAGATGTTGGAGGAGAGCGAGGAGGAGGAGGAGGAGGAGGAGGAGGAGGAGGAGGGTTGCCTCGACCTTCGATCGCATTCTCCGCGTGCATCCGTTTCCGTCGAGCGGTCGCGCTTGAATCACGCGTGCTTTTTACCAAGCAAACCGAGTCAGAGATGGACGGACGAATCATAATATAACGAAAGAAAGAGAAAGAGAACGATCAGTACGACGCCGATCGTCGAAGCGGGAAGACCTATCGCGGCTTCGATTCGTCGACGAGCACGTGTTTCCTATTTTTTTTTTTCTTTTTTCCTTTTAATTTCGTATATGTATGTATGTTTCGAAGATAATAAGCTCATGCTTTTGCTCTTCTTGTAATCTTTTAAAAACATCCATATCCTTTAAACCTTTCTCTCTTCATCGGTCCGTATTTACTTTTATTTTTCCTCATCTTACACTTATTTGTTGCTTCGCCGAATCAAATTTGTTTCGAGTCGTTTGTAGCTAATGAAGTTCGAAGAATTCAATTCGTTCAGTGTTGCATTCTTTCCATTCTTTCTTTTTTCTCTCTTTTTTAAGTGCATTCCATTTCTACGTACATAACACATCGACGAATTGATTATTATTTAATTCCATATTATTAATTCGTAAGTATTTTTATTAATATTTGTTTTTCTGGCTTAGTTTTAACACATTAATTATCTTTATTAAGTTACGTCAATTCGAGCATGACATGTGCTGGCTATTCTTACGCATATTTTATATATTATCGAGGAAAACGAAGCTCGGACATTCTTAAATATTTAATTCGATTCTATTTAAGAATAAAACGTGTTTTTCTTTCGTTTTTATATTTTTATCTTCTTTTTTTTTATTTTTCTCCTTTTTGTTTTTTAATGGTTTCTTTCGTTCTTCTATTTTTATCTTCCTTTTTTTTTTATTTTCCTCCTTTTTTTTTAAATTCGCATGGGTTTTGTGATAGATGGTGAGGTCTCAGTAGGTCGCGAATCGCGAATGATTATTATCGATTCTCCACGGACGCATTATTTTCCTCGTGGGAACTTTTATTTACATATTTTACAGTCGACAGTCGCTACATATTGGTTTTTATCGGTAATATCATAAATTTTCGATCGTGAATCATTTTGATAGATTTCTTTCGATGGCAACATTTCGTCGATGTTAATAAATCGTTTTCGTAAAACAAGGCAATATTTCGAGTCGTACGAGAAGTTAAAATATTGGAAAATGAAAAAAAAAAAAAAGAAAAAGGAAAAATTGGATTTATTCGCGAACAAATATCTCGAACTAGTCAGAGACTACTCGTTTAGTCGATTAGATTATCTAAAGGTCATTCGCGGAATGTATACATTTTTCTAACATAGATAATGACAATTTAAAAATAATGGAAGTCTAATAGGAAGGTCTCGTGCATTAGTTCGTGTTAGAAATCGTAGAATATAATGTTTCTTGATGGTTTGAAATATTGATGTCATATAAAGGACAAGGTCGATAAAACGCTTTATTCACGCGTCGTTCTACGATCGATTCTATTGTTTGCATTGCGTGTATTTATATTATTCGTCTTAATTGAAATTATGTATCCGAGAATGATTTAGCACGATCGCAATTCGATGTTTATATATCTTATTCTACGTAATGGTGCAATTGAAAATATTAGATCACCTCGTTCACGATCCATTCCGGTTTCTCGAATCTTCCAAGTATGTACGTATACTTAGAGACAAACGTATCTACGTCTTCGGTTCAGAGCATTTTATGCGCACGACCAACTATGCATGGGATGATGATGCTCTTGGAGCCTTTTAATAATCGCATACCAGACAGTGCAGTAAGGACGGCTTATAGTGCTTCGTCGAACTTTTCAAATGCTCAAATGCTTCATATCGAATAGCATTGTGATTGATGATGATGAATGTCGATTATATATATATATATATTTTTCCCCTATAAAAAAAAGCTATTCGATAAATAGAAAATATAACTACGGTACTGTTATATGTATAGATCGATATGTTTTAATAGATTGTTTCTAAACAATACCTATTCATTCATTCATTCATTTGAATTAACAATGGAGTTGTGTACTTTAAAGAAGAAGAGAACATTTTATTTTATAATCGAGTCATGCAACAAGTTCGACTTCGATGAAAGTAAGGTCGATTGTTGCCCGTACGTTCTAGATAAAAGAATGTAAACCATGTTAATATGAGTTGCAATTGTTAGAACCGTAATATTTATCTAAAGTTATTCCAAACGTTACTATTATCGAAAGTTAATTATTCTTTTAAAAATATGAAAAAAACAGTCAAAGAGAGAAGAGAGAAAAGAGTGAAAAGGAGAACAAAAGATAATGTTCGTCGAATCTGACTAAGGTCTAACGATAAAACGAGATATAAGACATTTTAAAGTCGAATTGCCATTGGATGATTTTGGGTATATCTGGTAATACTGGATTGACCGGTTATGTTAAAGTAACCACGCATGACTATCTTTCGCTCATATAAAATGCTACTTCCAGTGGCAATTTTTCACTTATCGCCGAACAGTTTTCGTCGCGATCTACAAGGTGTAATTTATCGAAGAAAATAAAATGCAAATTATTAGAATTATTAATTAGGATGATAATAAGGAAGTGATTTAAGTGGTTTAACTTAAAGTGGTTACATATTAACATGTGAAACATTTGTTTCTCAAAAGAGAACGGATAAGAAGAACGGATAGAAAATGAGTAGATCGTTCGAAGGAAAAGATAGATTTCGATTAAAATATTATCGTCTACAGGAACGTTGCTATTTTTATTTTAGGATCGTGAGGAACGAGGGTATCCAGCAATAGTCTTTACATTCAACCGTGCATCATAATATCGCAGAGACACTTCAGAAGTCTCCGTTCTATACGTTTATTCGCTTCATCGATCTCCTCCTTTCTTGTCTCCTTCGTGTTCCTTCTTTTTATCTATGAAAATTGGTCAGTTCGAACGTTACATAAGATTGCTTCATATTTCTTGGCACGTTGTTTAAGCGTGTTGAATTTAATATTTATTTAAGATTAATGAGTTTCCATATAATCTTTTTATTAATTAACTTGCACGAGAGTCAAGAAAATTAGAAACAAATATTTCTATATACAACGAGCAATTGATCAAATATTTATTAAAATATGAAGAGAGACCAGACATAAATTCACGGTAATATTACTTTGACGTAAAATTCGTAATCAGTATTTACTTTTCTTTTTATTTGAACTTGTTTTTGAAATTTAATATTTATTTAAAATTAATGAATTTCTATATAATTCTTTTACTAATTAACTTTCACAAGAGTCGATAGAATTAGAAATAAATATTTCTATTTATGTATAACAAGCAATTGATCAAATAGTTATTAAAATATGAAGAGAGACCAGACATAAGTTCACCGTAATATTGCTTTGAATAAAATTCGTAATCAGTATTTGTTTTCTATTATTCAAACAAGTCAACCAAGCTGACGTAAATACATATCTATGTCCACAACTGTTCGAAGGGTTAATTTGTCACTTATTGTTAAAGCGTGCGAGTTACGATATACGCGGCACTTAAACTCGCTAAATTTTTATAATTCTTTTAGCAAATAATTATTAAAATATAAAAAGAGTACAGACGTAGGTTCACAAATAATATTACTCAATAAACTTTCATAACTCTGTTATTAACTAATTTCTACAATATTATGAAACTAAAATCGATATTCCTATATATAACAAGCAACTGCTAAAATAGTTATTTAAATACGAAGAGAGACCAGACGTAAGTTCATGGTAATATTACTTTGACGCGAAATTCGTAATCAGTATTTACTCTTTGGTATTAAAACAGGCCAACTAAGCTGACGTAAATACGTATCTTCGTTCGTATTAATAAATGTTCGAAGGGTTAATTCATCACTTAGAGCGTGCGAGAAGCTCGATATATGCGATATATACGATATTTAAACTCGATAAATTTTCATAATACTTTACTAACAAATTTTCGCGATGTTATAGAATTGCAAACGAATTGCCTACGCATGACGAGCAATTGGTTAAATAATTATTAAGATATGAAGAGAGATCAAACGTTAAGTTCGCGATAGTATTACCTTGAAGGAAAATCGTAATCAGTATTTGTTTTTTGTTATTGAAACAGACCAGGCAAGCTGACGTAAATACGTATTTGCATTTATAAATGTTGGAAGGATTAATCCGTCATTACGTACGTGGGAGGTAAACGATGTATGCGATATACTTAAACGATACTTAATCTCGGTAAATTTTCATAATTCTTGTATTAACTAACTTTCACGATATTATAAAATAATAATATTTCTATCTATAATAAACAATTGATGAAATAGTTATTAAAATGTAAAGATAGATCAGACGTAAGTTCTCTGTGGTATTATCTTAACGTAAACTCGTAATCAATATATGTTGTTTGTTATTGAAACAGCCAACTAAACTGATATAAATATGTATAAATAAGTATATGTTCGAAAAACTCATTTGGTACATGGCGATATTGCTTAAACTCAACTAATTTTTACACTGTTATAGAATTAGAATATTTCTATTTATAACAAGTGACTGATCAAATTAAAACGGTAAAATATAAAGTGAGATCAGAGTTAAGTTCAGGGTAATATTATTCCGACGCAAAATTCAAGTTATCAGTATTTATTTTTTATTATTGAAACAGGATAACTAAGCTGACGTAAATACGTATTTGTGTTTATAAAAGTTCGAAGGATTAATCCGTTACTTCGTACATGGGAGTTGCATGATATACGCGATATACAATAATGTCAATAAAATATCAATAAATTTTCATAATTCTTTTATAAAATAATTTTTATATTATCATAAAATAAGAAACGATATTCCTATCTATGAAAAAAACAACTGGTCAGATAATTATTTAAAATATTCAGAATACTACAGACAGTAATATTACTCAATAAATTTTCATAACTCTTTTATTAATGAATTTTCACAATGTCATAACACTAGAAACAATATTCCTATGTATAAAAAGGAATTAGCAATATACTTGGTTAAATATAAATAGATATCAGATGTAAGTTCACGATATATATCAAGTTTACTTTGACGCAAAATTCATAATCAGTATTTGTTCTTTGCTGTTTAAAACAGACGAACTAAGCTGACGTAATTGTTCGAAGGGTCAATTCGTCACTTAGTACGTGCGAATTATACGTTATATGCAATAAACACCAGTAACATGAATCCAATGTTATGTTAATTTATACGAACTTGTCGTAGTTAATCTTTCGAACGAAAACTCTCTACCTTGAATCGAGTAAGCTTCGTAAGCCTTGGCTATGTAAATTTATCAGAGGAACGACCGTGTACCTTGCATAGAAATCTCCGGTCTTTTTCTCCTTCGTTAATCGAATCACCCGTAACGCGTTTATTTCGAGTCAATTAATCACGTCGGAACGTATATCCGTTCTATTTGCCTGAAACTTTCATAAACGATGATTTATTTAAAGGTCGGTTCGATAACGTTAAAAGAATGAAGTAACTTTTTCTCTTTCTTTTTGCTCATTGTATAAACTGAACAATTAATTAAAAAGGAGGTAGAAAAGTAAATTATATTCACATCTCGCTTTATAAAAACCGGAAAGCTTTTGTAAAAAAAGAAAAAAAAAGCGGATGTAATATATCCTGTGGCAATTTATGTTTTTCATCGTAATAAAAGGATAACGAAATTGTTAAAATAGTGATGTAGGTGAAGAATGTTAATTATTTTTTTTTTTTTGAAAATAAGGAAAAAAATATAAAGGTATTCCATTATAGAAAAACTATTATGAAATAATATAGAAAAATAAATAAGTTCATCTTGATCGTTTACTTGCTATCAGGAGAGATAAAAAGAAAGCATCGATTAACTCGTTTGAAAAATGACCGATTTATTTCCTATTGAAACTGTATTCATCAAACGTCTTTCCTTTCGTTCTGTCTTCGTTGCGTAAAAAATCTTACTCGACGTCGATATATCGAGCGAGCCATGACCCAGCCGACCCCGAACGAAATCGCATAGAATCAAGAAATTCGAGAAGTTTTTCTTAATAAAAATTATTCAAATATTGGGACATAGTTTAGAAACGTGTTGAATTTTTGCTACGTTTTTAGTTACTCGAACGAATTTTTTTTTTCTTCTTACGTCGCATAAAAAATACTTTTGGGTCATCCATTCTCTTCTATTCTTTCTTCTTTTTACAAAATTAATGATTATTCAAACGAAACCGTTGTTAGGGATCAATGATCGAAGTTTTATATTTACAACTTTGCTCTAATCGTTTAGAAATTATATACGTAAATATATATATATATATGTAAATCGATCACACAAATTGATTATATATTTTTTTTGGTCTTCCTTTCTTTTTCAGATCGAAAGGTGTGACTTCGTCGATGTTGAAAGGTCAAATCGATCAATGTCGTCGTAATCTCATGCGATCGAATCGTATTAGAAGCTTAGGAAATAGAATAAACCGGTAAAGGTTGTTTCTAGTGGAAGGTTGTCACTCTCACTGTAAATTTTTACTGTTAGACGGAGAATGGAAGCGTTGTGGTTGATAAAACGAAAAAACAATAAAATAATAATAATAATAATAATAATAATAATAATAATAATAATAATAATAATAATAATAATAACAATAATAATAATAACAATAATAGTAATAATATCGTATTCATATAATTATTACTATAAAATATGAATGGAATATTTAATTTTTTTAATTATTTTTTTTCTTTTCTTATCTCTACATTGTGATAAGCTCTTATTCTTGTAAAATATTCCCTCCGTCTAACAATAAGTATGGAAAATTACCGGCTACATAAGCTTTGGAATTTTATAAGAGAAAAATGTATGAAAGAGAGACTAAAAAAATACCAAAAAAAAAAAGAAAAAAAAAAAAAGAAACAAACAACTACAAAACGTTACATGATAGAAGCGGTTTATGTCTCACAATGTATTCGTGACAAGTCTCTCTAACATATATTTTCGTCTAACGAGCGCGTTAATTATGGACGGCGACGCTCGTTGCGTCATTGCAATCATTCCTCATTGTGGGCATCATCATGGAATGATTAAGCAAAATCACAAGCAACAATTCTCGTAACTTTAATTCATTGTCTTCTTCTCTCTCTCTCTCTCTCTCTCCCTCTCTCTGTCTCTCTTTCTGTCTTTTTTCGCTTCCTTTCTCTCTTTTTCATTACCAATTTAATTATTATCTCGGTTGATAGGAAGAACGTTCGTAGCAATTATACCTCTAACATTTCATAATGACGTTTCTAACATGGAGTTATTACATTTCAGATTACGATCTAAACCGCAGTACTGACATTCATTTTTTTACGGCCATCCCATTCGTTTCGAACGCCGAGAGAAAGAATGCAAAATAATTGCGATGACGATGATAACGACGTCGTCTACAAGGACATAGTCATCGTAGGTAAGGATCAAACGAAAATGTTTCTTGATAAAAAGTAATTTATCTCAACGAATTATGACGATTAGAGGACATTTAGTCATCTCTAAATTACCTTGACTATACTTCGTAGAGAATCAAACGGTAAGGCTAGTGTAAATATTGAATATTAAACTGATACATGATATTTCGTTTAGGGGATCTCTTTTGAATGAAATATTAGACATTCTGTTTGATTATATCGGGATCATACATGTATTTTGTAGGAAATGGACCAAGCGGTATTTCTTTGTCGTACATGCTCGCTGGTAATTGGCCTTATTATACCGGCGAGCCTCATCCAGTTGATGATATGCTGACGGCGCGTCTCCATTTTACAACGAAACCGTTTACCAACGATGAAGATGTTGATGAGAGTGACGAGACGACGCGGAATAAGTTAGATGAAGATACGTGCTCTCGACGGCAATGTAACGTTGCTAACGACGGTTTAACACGAAGTAGAGACTTAGCTCACAGTTCACGATGGAAATTGGAAACGTTGTCGTCCGGTCTCGAGGGCAGGAGCGGTGGTCGACCTTTGTCTTTACTTATGGACCAACTGCAGAATCCATGCGTCGATGCCGGTCTCGATGTGCCTTCGCTTTTGCATTGGAAGTCTAAAGATCAACTTTCGGAGCACAAGATCATCGATCACGTAGTTCTTGGTAAAGGTCAGCCTGGTGGAGCTTGGCAGGTATTTAAAAATGTATCCATTCGATAGATTAGTTTTCATTTAAGAATCGTTTAAAATTAATCGACGATTTTTAACGAATGATTCATCTATTTACAGTCCATGGATCCGAACGTGTTAACGATCAGCTTAAGTCGATGGATGTCGTTACCTGGATTAGATTTAAGGCAATGGGAAAAATTGGTAGAGACTGAACAAGTACAAAAATCAACGTTGGCAAACGGTGATCCGTGTTCTCACTCTCCAAGAGAGAAAATAAGTGCATGTAAACCTGCCAGCCGTGTACCAGTAGGTACCGTTGCTGCTTATTACAGAGATTACGTTAACGAACAAGGGTTAGACAAATATTTCCGATGTGGGACCACTGTGACTTCGGTACGACCGATCGATATTGGTGCCAACAAAGATTTTGAATGGATCGTTGAAGGGTATGAGAATAAGACTGGTAAACGCTTTGAATATAGATGTCGAAGGGTAGTTCTTGCCACTGGTACTACAGATTTATCCAATCATTTGGGAATACCTGGAGAAAGATCGCAATCCTCCTGGGTGATTCATGATCTTAATGATCTAGAATCACGGCTAGATCAATTTCTAAGCGAATACGGTAGGTGATTACATTGTTTGTTTTCGTTCAATTCGCTCAGTTGTCTCTATCTTTTTTTTTCTCCTTTGCATATAAATATCGATTGTACGTTTGCGTTTACAAAATGCGTTTTATCGTAGGAGAGGTCGCATTAGACGGATTATTGGATCCTGTACTAGTGATAGGTGCTGGATTAAGTGCAGCCGATGCTATTATGGCTGCACGATTTCGAGGGATTCCAGTGTTACATGTATTCCGTGATGCATCTAATGATTGGAACAAAGAATCGAGCGATAAAATAAAAACAAATACCTTCGATAAATTACAGTGGCTTCCAAGTTCTGTTTATCCGGAATATCACAAAGTTTATGAGATGATGGCAGATGGCGGTACGAATTATCCTCTTTACAAATCATTGCCGGGATATACTCTCGTGGATCTTAATATTAACAATGATGACCGTAATAGCAATCAACGTAATAAGCATACAGTTACTCTTTGTACCCCTAATGGACAATTGAAAAAATTCCGAGTTTCCATAGTAGCGATACTCATAGGTAAGTTACGTTTTTATATCGATTTTATTATGTATGTGTGGATGAGTACTAGTAATCTATATTTAAATAAACCAACATGTGCGCCAGGATATCTATACTCTATTTGTAATCTTTTTTATTAACAAAGTAATGATAATATTCCTTTGTAGGGTACAAGCCAGATTTATCGTATCTGCAAAACAACGGTATAGGATTTGGAAAAATATCGGATAAATCTATCGACTGTAAATCAAATCCGATCGAAGTCGACGATATTACGTATGAAGTTTTGCAAGCACCTAAAAAGGGACTTTATGCCTTGGGGCCTTTAGTGGGTGATAATTTTGTTCGTTTCATTTTGGGCGGTGCATTTGGTATTCTTGCACATATTCTAAGTACTTCTATGTGAGATACAAGTCTAATATCTTTTTTTCTTATCCATCATCAACTTAACGAAATGTACTTATTTAATTTTTCGCTAGAATTCTACCACTGTTTCTTTTATCGAATAACTGCATTTACATAATACGATTCTTCACGAATTTGTATATATTTAAAAATTTATTTTTATATTTAGACTATGCAACACATATACGAGTTCTACGAACATTTGCTAATTTTAAGACACTTATTGTCATGAAAATTATTCATGATAATAACAAAGAAAACATAAATGCGCTGCAATACTAACATTTTTGTACGAACTGATGCATGTAATATATGCGTACGTATTTTGCAATTTATATGTGAACAAAATATATGTATATAAAGGTTAAAAAATAGATCTCTACCAGCTTTGTTAAGGGGTTATCAATCAAATGTAAAATATTACAAATATGGAGAGATAAAAATATTAATGAAATTTTAGATATGGAGCATATAAATAATTTCTATGTATGAAATGCACTTGAGATATACATTTAAACACATTCGCTGTATATATTAATGTAGTGTATGTATGTATTATATGCACTGTGTGGTTGTGTACATTGATTTTGTATAATTGTATACGTAGTGTTGTTGTATAAATGTAGATAGCATTCTACAAGTAAATAACGTTTAATGCCAAGATAACTATGCAAATGTTCTTGCGGATTTTGTACCAGTAGTTTACTTTTTTGGTCAGACAATCTATATTCCCTTTTTGGGTAAACATTTTTTCTCAAATTATCCTATGCCATTGTAACGAGACGTGTTATAAATATATTACGTGTATGAGAGAAATTAGCAATAAAATTTTTTAATTTAGTTTTATATCAAGAAAGAAACCTATTATATTTGGATCAGTTTATGATTTGGATCATTGCGTTTGATTTTTTTAACAAATTGTAATTAAAAGACAGGGCTGCATGAAATAGTCAATTTATTCATACTTTATGATAATAAACAATTTATACGATAATTTAACGAAATATTTTTCGTCATATATTGTAATATCAACATTTTTGTCTATAAATACATACAATATATACATATTCCGGCATACATTTATATGAGAATATTTAGAACTTCTTCGAGTGAACTTTGTGAAATATATAACAGAAATGTATATGAGTTTTTTCGTTATTAATATTAGTAAAGTTCCTATTAAGAATATACAATATAAATACTTGCAATCAAATTTATCGACATATTAATTAAAAATGCATTTTATAATTAAATAATGGGCAAATACATGGTAATATTATTTCTTTAAACATCTTTGATAAGAATACTTGTACAACATATGTAATGTACATACAATATACATACAATAAATAAATATTTATTATATTTTTTAATTGTATACTTTATGGAATGACAGTAACATAGTAAAATTATTTAAATGTTCAAGATAAAAATATAATTATATATAGGATTGAAATAGTATAATCCCAGAACATTACTTCTAGTTTTGTTATACATATAAAATTTGTCATTCTCATACATTTCTGACATTAATGTATTGAATTAAAATATATAGATGTAATGTGAAATACATTAATATTCTTTTTAAAGGCCATTGTAAGCATTATCATCAATATTCACAGTTTGCATTATTTCTCAGTGATTCATTATTTTTTAATAACTGTTATATGTAGGTGTATATATATTGTGTTAAAAAATATTCTTTCAATTCTATGGAGGATATTTTTTTTTATGAATATGTATCGTTTTAACTATTTTTACATGTTTCTTACATATAAGCACTTAAATTGGAAAACATATTAATAAATAACAATGACTTATTGAAGACTAATGATGATCCATATGTATGTGAACACTGTACTTTATGTCTTTAATAGGAGAAATAAGAAACAAAGTAAAATAATAACAGCTGCTAAAACTACTATGCAATAAAGTTTTCTATTAGCTCTTTGATAGGAATCAGCCTTTTTTAATTGTTTGTAACCTTCAGATACTTGTACTTGTGTCTGTTCAATATTGTAATCAATCCGATCTAAAATAGTTCCTTGGTCCTGCACGATATTTGCCAGATCCTGTTTGTATCGGAACAAAATTAATTAATGTTGGAATTAAATTTGAAACATATATATTATAGAAATATAATCTTAGATAATATCTTTATATACGTGTTATTGTTTCATTTGTCTTATCTATATGATAGCTATATTGATAAAGACTTATCATAAGACTTTAATTATCGTAGTATATTATACTTTTGGATCATATATAATATATTATGAATAAGATAAGAACACAAACTATATAAATTTCTATTAACAAGTTTCTTGTTCCATCTATTTTATGTATCAAAAATAGATGTTGAAAAGATGGTATATATTATAATAATATTGACGAAAAGATAATATATATTATAATAATATCATTTACCTTAAATATATATTTTAGATCTGCAATACTTTGGACTATGCTTCCAATTTGTTGTTCTCTTTCTACAGCTACTTTTAACCTTTCTTCTGGATCTTCTAATTGTAAGAGAACAGATTCTTGTTGTTGTTCATCTTCTTCCCAGTAATTAGTTTTAGGATCGTTAGATTCCATTAACCAAGAAGCAGATGCCATATTGTTTAAAAAAGATTGATCTTCGCTAAAAAATTGATTACTTCTTTCTTCCCTTGATTTAATCTCTGAAATTGTTATTTAAATATTGCCATATTAAATTATTACTACAACATTACAAACAATAATGTTTTTCTACATTGATACAAGTATAATGTAAAATCATACGTGTTAAATAATGATTTTGAGCTGATCTGTAACGTATTCCCAAATCTTGTAAGGCGGAAGAAAGCGCTATCACAGCATTTAATGCGAGATGTCGTTGAGCAGGTTTTGTTTCGTGTCTTGCAGCTGTTTTTATAGTTTGTACTTGACGATAGCCATTGGCAAATGCACGTCCTATTTCACGAGATAATTGTTCCATTTGTCTCTCTTCCTATAATAAATTTTTTTTATAGTTCAATGCGTATTATAGTCAAAGCAAATAAAATGCATTGGAGATAGATTAAATTCATTCATAAAAATTACTTACCTGTGATGTATCATCTAGAGTTGGTCTAGTTAATTGTTTAGCATGCAATTCCATTAAACTATCTATTTTTATTCTTAATCTGCTAAGAATATATTGCGTTTCTTCTAATGCATCTGCCCATACTGGAGGTGTTGAATCGCTCAAATTTATATTTCTTAGTTCAACATTATCTGCAGATATAGAATCCGAACTAACTAAAGCTGTCCTATCTGATAAATTCTGAAATAGTATATTTGTTATTATTAACGAAACAATCAAATGTAATATTCTAAGAGACAGGTTATATACGAATACCTGTTCGGCATAAATATGTTTGCTTTGGAGAGCATTATTTCTCATTAAAATAAAAGGTTCTGTTAAATTTCTCGTAGCCATAATTGCCTAATTTTCGAATTTTATCACTATTTTATATACAAGTTTTATTAATTCATTATAGCTCTTTTTCGATCGAAGGAGAAAACTATTTCGTTGCGATCCAGCAGTCGACTGTCATCATGAAACAGCTGATTTTGGTGACGTATCGATATTATACATAAATTTGAAAACGAGATAATCTACCATAGTGATTGTTTATTTCATAATAATCGGAAAACGTTGAAAACATAAATTATTATTATATAATACGTGTATATATATATATATATATATATATACACATATGTATAAATTACTATATATATATACATACACACACACACATAATACTTATCTTATAATTAATTTTTTATTCTTTTAAATTAAACATACATTTTAGAATTATTAATAATATCTTTTTTATACGATATATTTAACATATTCGATAATATATCATATTTATATATTACATGCGTAATATATTAGATAACAATACTTTGCTCTATTATATTTCTAAAAATAGGATTATACTTCATGAAAACTAATTCTAAATATATCATCTATTAAATAATATTTATTGAATAAACATTTTGTTCGCAGATATTATACATTTAGAAATTAATGTACTTGATGTATAAATGATGCACAATTTTATGTATCTACTATATGTATGTGTAATTAGATTTATAGTGGCTTGTATACATACATATATATATATATATATTAGTTTAAAAAATATTAGGTATTACAATCATTTGCAACATAAAATATTTCTATAACATATATAACAAAAATATTAAATTTTTACAATGTATACAAACTTATTATACTTCTAAACATATTACATTATACAAATTTACTATTAAGTTTATTTTTAGATGTAGTTGTTGTTTCAATTATTAATGGTCTTGTAGCATACAAGTGTCCTATTATCACTTGTCGTTTAATCATTTCTAATGCTTCTTGTCCTTTTTTAAGACATTGTTGGATTTCTTTCTCATCTTGTAATGTTTTGTTTTGTTGAAATTCATATCTTACTTTACGAAGTGCATACATTCTATACAGAAAAATATATAGGTTAAAATATTATCAACTTACGGGGATAAATAACTAAATAAAAGATTTTTAAGATCAATTTTAAATATGTACACACATATATATATATATACATATATACATATATCAATTAAATATATATATCAACTTAAATAAATAAGAAATTAAATGTATGTAATTTTATATAAATACATCTAGATATTAAATTAATTCAATAGAATAAAAATTAAATAAACTATTCATTAATATCTGCATTTTTATAAGGGGTTAACTAACAGAAAATAAATCATTGACTTATAATAAATATAAGAAAGTTATATACAAAACATTCATGCCATAATAATAATAATTAATTACCTAAAGTTATATGAATTCCATTTTTTACATTCTCGTATTAAATTTCTGTAAAGATTTAAAATTTTATTTTGAGTATTGGCCATCGTATACAACTTAGACCAAAGCAAATGAAAGTGTAGATGGAAGATTCTTTTCGCAAACCTACTATTCTGACATTACCGATACATTTTTATAGCTTATTATTCCTTGAAACTACCAGATGGCACTACGTACGAAATTCAAAAAAGTTACCCATGATGGCGCTACTAGTCAATTTGACGTTCGTTTATTGGACAGCGTTCGAAAACATTTCATTATCGAACTAAATCGAATTTTATTCGAAATCTTTATGTATAGATCAAAATGGATCTTCGATCGTTAGTTCAATCGTTAGAATAATTTAGGTAAAAGTTATTTATAATACTTGAACATTTCAAAATACATATGAACATATTTATTATATTTTTGATATTGACAAATTATTGATAAAAATTTAATACTTTGAAATGATTTTGTAATAACGAAGTCCAAAGTTTATTGTATACATAGCATATGTCAGAGTAAAGAATTCGAAATGAGCTGGTCGCAATAATGTAATTCAACTGAGTATCGTATATAAGGTTATGTTTGAGAAAGTTTTCATGGGAAACAGTCCAGAAGTCTTTGTAACAATTTCTTATTGTTTCTAGTTTATATGTATTATTACGTCTAATCATATCTACACGATACGTATACCATTTTTGCAAATGGAGAAAATAAGCTTACTTATTTGCGATCGTGTATGAATATTAGATCGAGTTTCCCGTAATTTGCCATATTGCGATATTATTTGGAATTAGCCATATGACACCAAAAAAAAAAAAAAAGAAAAAAAAAAGAAAGAAAAGAAAAGAAAATTGTCCTAAGACAGTGGGATGGGAAAACAACGTATACATACGTCATCAGTGTGTATCTTGTTCTCGTTCGCTTTAGATCGTTCTTCGTTCATACTTATTGTTAAACAAAATGGACGCTTTAGTGAATCGTTATTATAATATTAATCGATTGCTTTTATTAGTTATCGGTTCTTGGCCAATGACTGAAAAATCGTTTATAAATTCGGTTATAGAAATGATACAAAATTTTTTTGTTTATGTCATTCTTATCTCATCTATACTTGTTCAGGTAGAATATCTTGATTTTCGCACGATAAGAAGTAATAAGAATTAATGACGTGTATTAATCATTTTAATAAATGATCATTCCTTTCTCTTTATGTGTTTTTTTTTTATTATTTTTTCTTTTCTGTTTAGATATTTAAACTCATCACATCTGAACCTACACTCGATCTTTTCGTAAATGTTTCTTCTTATGCGTTTCTTTGTATGGTATATCTTGCGAAGTATGGTCTTCACATGTTTCAACTTGAAAACGTAAATTAATTTTCGTGATTATATATATATATATATATTACAATTTTTGTGAATGATTTCTTTCGACAATTTTTGTTTCATTCTTTCGTATCAATGTTTCATATAGATAAAGTGTCTTATTATACGAATTCAACGTAATTGGAATTTATTGATCGACGAGAAGGAACTCGAAATCATGGAAGAATATACGCAAAAGGGAAAAAAATTTACCTTCATCTGTCTAAGTATGAAATTTAATATTTGTAGTTATAATTATGACGATAAAATGTCTTACGAATTTATTGATAATCTTTGTTTGTTTGTTTATTTATTTATTTATCTTTTTTTTTTTTAAATCAGTTTTGTCCTGCTTTACGATTATCGTACTGCTGACTTGGACGAGTTTTTTGTTTATTTCCGATATACTCTTACCATTAAACGGATCTCATCGATTGGAATGTCCGTTTGTGGCGGAATATTTCATAGACGAGGAGGTTTATTATTATCCTATTTTACTACATATGTATACGATATTTCTCGTTGGACTGATTGTTGTTATTGCGACTGAAGCATTTTATACTATATGCGTGCAACATGCCTGTGGTCTTTTTCATATCGTTGGGTAAAAATCGAGGAGACTTGAATTTTTCGATTTTGTCTTTTTACATATTTTGATTATTATTTAGTCGTACTTTATATCATGTTATTAATTATTTCTTTTCTTTTTTTTTTTTTTAGATATCGTTTCGAGCAAGTATTCAACGAGAGTATTTTAAATTCTATTTCATTATCGAGAAAGAGTTTTGAAATCGAGAACTCGATCGTTCGTGCTATTAATTCGCATCAAAATGCTATTGAGTATGTATTTTATATATATATATATATATATATATATATAATAATATATTTATATAATTAAATATTTATTTGAAATAGTTTTTTAATATTAATTTTCTTTTCTTTTCAATAACGATTACTTATCAAGAAAATTTTTCAATTCTCGAAGGTTCGTCGATCATATGAATTCCTGTTTCTCAAATTCTTATTTCATCTTGACGATTTTGGGCGCCATATCTCTAATTATGAATTGCACTGACGTGAGTATATATACATATTTTACTATATGTATATGTATATATAAAATACATATACATATATATGTTATATATATATGTATATATAATTATATATATATATATCGTTAATATTTGTAAATAATTACGCTTTTTGTATATTGTAGATTTTACAAGCTATGAATCCGAATAAGAATTATAATCTGATTAGTGCTTCTGTTCGTGTACTTAATGCTTTTGTACGTATCGTTAATATCATTTGTTATATGTTTGGCATATTTTATTATGGACAGAAACTCATAGATTGTAGTACCAATATTTTAGAGAAAGCGTAAGTTTAACGTTCAAACATTTTATTCGACATAAAGTAAAATTTTGCAAAAAACATTTAAGAATACTCTTATGTGTATATATAGATATACTATTCCTTGGTATCTGACATCTTCGAAGATAAAACTTTCTTTAATGATGGTTTTGCAAAGAAGCTTGAAGAAATCCACTTTATTTATTGGCAATTTATTTCCTATGTCGTTGGAATTATTTGGAACGGTAAAAGGAATTTGATAAGAGCTCTATGTATGTATGTAAGTATATCAATTTTATTAGATTCGATTATATCATTAATTATTTATTACAGATCTTAAAAACGACGTCTTGTTACATTACGACACTTCATGCATTGCAATATTGATTAAAACAATTCTATAATATGTAAAAGTCAAATTGTCATACGTGTGTATATATACATACGCACACACATACACAAATACATGCACATATACGATCAGACGCATGTTTGCATTGATAAAATTTGATTGATCAATGTGCATAATACTCACTACAATGTCGTTTAATTTTTATTTGTATTAAAAAGTAAAAGTAATAGATGTTTCATTTCACAGCATTGATATTTTTGTTAGTTTCCCAGATAATCGATGTGAATCGATGATCACGTTGTATTGCTAATAATTAATATACTTTAACACAACTTTATTACCGATTAATAAGTATCCTTGTAAGTGTTCTCCATTATAAGTAGGAACGTCTTTTATTTTTTTATCTTATCACATAAGTCTCATCTAGATTTTGATATTATTTTAATAGCAGCAGTAGTAATTTTAATTGCATTGAATTATCAGGTTGAACCATCGGATCGTTATTTATTACATGCAAAACAATTTTTTATTTCAACGAGACCACGTTCCTTCGTGACTTCTTCGTCCACTGTGTCGGTCAATGGTCTTCCACGTGTTTCCGGTAGCATCATCGAGAGTAAACCAGATAGGAGAGCGCAAAAAGCACATAAAGTACTAGGTGCCCACCAAGCAATGACACCTAATAAATCAGCGACGTAGGGAGATGATACGCTACCTACATGAGACATTGCTGAGCTGCTACCAACCGCAGAATTTCTTGTAATCTGTGGGAAAGAAATTGTTATTAATAAGAAGTAGAATTCTTTGCTTTGCTATACTTGGAAATTTATTAATAGGATATTTATTTATTTATTTATTTATTTATTTTTTTACCGTAGGAAACAATTCTGAAGTATATAGTATTATGATGCTGTAAACGGCAGATAACATGAATCTTCCTGTTAGAGCGACGATTATTATAGTCAGAGTTTCCGTAGTTGGTATTATAAGAATACTGAATAAAAGTAATGCCGTCAAAGTGTACATTATAGCACAAGCTTGTCTTCGTCCCAAGTACATCAAAATGGGCGTTGGTATCAAGTAAGCTGGTATTTCGGTGATACCCATTACGAAAATGTAAAGGTAACGATCAGCTGAGAAATTATCCACGTTTAACGCTAAAAAAAGGAAAACATAATAAAAATAAGTATTTTGAAATAATGTTTTGTAAAGGTAAGATCGATAATTAATTATTACCTAACGCATAATAAGTAAGGGAAGCTGTAAGCCATGCGAAATTTGTGATCATTACTCTTTTTAACAATTCACAGTTGAAGAGAATAATAACCAGTCCTTTTATATTGTTCTTTAATTTATGTCCTTGAGTAGAGGAATTTGATACTTGATTCTCCGTTTCTTCCAATTGAGTTTGTAATATAGGCTTATTTGCAGCCGTTGTAGAATAGGTGTTTGTTGTTTTATAAATAGGCCCGTGATATTTCTCGATCACTTTCTGGGCTTCTTTTAAACGATTTTGTGACAAAAGCCATCGCGGTGATTCTGGCATCAGCCTGACGATCAAAATTTAGAGAAGAAGCATCGAAACATTGAAGATATATTTTTGAAATAATAGCAATCATATTGTATACCATTACCATATAAAAAGAAGCATAATTAAAGCTGGCAATGTCGATGCTAATTGTTTGTATCGCCAATTATGTAAACCGTATGCTATAATAGCCATAATTGCTGTTCCTACAGGATATCCAGCGTTATATGCTACACCCATCCATTGTCTATGCTTTTCACTGGCTATTTCGGTTACTGTATATAATGAAATTATTATCATTTTATATTTTATAAATCAATATGTATTATACCGAACGGAGAATAACGACGAGTAGAGAACAATACAATTTACTCGTAAATCAAGGTGAATTAATGAGTGTAAATATTTATATTTTTGAGCCTTAGAATACTTCAAGGAACATTCAGAAATCAATAATGGAGATTAGTACGTAACAAACTTTCTCACGAGTCGGACGTGTTTATACAAGCGGCGTTATTATATATTTAGCTCGATAATATATATTAATGTAATAATTAATTAATTAATTAATTAATTAGCAATATAAGATAAATGTGACGTCTACGTTATTCGTTATTCTTCGAATTCGTCGTTGATAAATAAGGATAAAAAAAACTTACGAAAAGTAAAGGAAGGATACAAAATGGCGGCATGACTCATCCCATTTATTAATCTAAGGATCATGAAGCACCAAAACCAAGGTACGATCGCACTGCTCGGAGCAGATATAATTAACATAACTATACCAATGGCGTAAGCGAATTTGCGACCATATTTGTCGGAAATAATACCGAACGATGCGCTTCCTAAGAGTTTTCCAAGAGAGAACATCATCTGGGTGTTGGATCTATCAGCCATTCTGTCGCACACGAGGTCCCACTGGGATAATATCGTGATTTATAAAGCGTATTTGTGGGACGTTTTTTTTTTCTTTTTCCTTCTACTACTTTCAATTAACTAAATTTTACACGGGTAAGCGAAACTCGAATTGTTATTATTATTCATACTGTATTAACGATCTAGAAAATAATGCAACTTACATCTTCCACGAAAGAAGTACCTTCTGTGTTACGTGCAAAACTTCGAACATTGCATTCCTTTGTCTTTAATATTCCATGTTTGTTCTTATATTTGAGAGCTTCTTCGAAACCTATTTTTGCAAAGTTTTCATAGTTATAATCGTATTGGGTGCAAGAACTGGCTGATGAAATGTTTCTTATTTGCTCATCAGTCCAATTCGCTGAAGTAAGAATTGGTATGGAACACCAGTGGTTAGGAACCTGAAATGAAAAACAATTTTAATTAAAATTTAATTACGTTTAATAGGTATCATCATTAAGCGAGACACTTACTTCGGCTATGAAGATATATGCCATGGAATGCATTCCGTTGAACAACGTTGGTATCGTCGTTAAAATGAAAATCAAATAAAGAAAATTGGAACCTTCGCCGAGCTTCTCGAGTGCATTTAAAAGCGGCTCTTTCTGATCGACTTGGTACGAATCTAATTTTGTCATATTTTATCTGTGAACAATGCGAGATTATTAAAATCTTTGTTGTGTAATCGTAATATTTTTTGTGGTGGAATTCTTCGAAAAGACGTTATCACTAGACAAAAGTTGACAATTCGACGATTAGTCGAATGTTTATGTAGAGTAAATTATATATACGTTTCCTTCTTAAATAGTATATCGTAGAATGACCTCGATTGAGATTAAGATAGCGTGGAATCTTTTCGGTTCATTTTCTCATGTTTATTTAGTAAAATTCTTTAAGACTGATAAATGAAAATTTTTTACCGTTTATAGAATATCGTCCGATGTCGATGATGGATGAAACATACTGGATATAGTAACAGATTAGTTAAACACGCGTATGATAATAGAGTTCGTTTTGTATGATCACCGGAAATGTACATCACCATTCAAGTGAGTACCGCACTCGGGAAGTTAATATTTTAAAAGGGGAAGTGCATAGAAGTTCACGGTTATCTTAAATTATCAACAAAATACAAACGTTGAAAGTAAGTACTATCTAAAACAAAAAAAAATATTAACATAAGGAATTACCATTGTAAAAAGGTATCTATATGCTAACGAACATGCATAATATTAATATCAAAATAAAAAAAAGTTTTTGTCGTACTTTAGAACAGAGATAAACGAACGTTAATATAGAACGTAATTTTTATTTAACGTTACAATTAATAGATTTATAATAGTTCTTTTTAAATGTACTTTTTTTTTCTTCTTCTTTAACAAACATGCGATTCACGTGATCCAGATCTTCTTTATATCGAAGTCGAAATTTTCACAAGGTTTTTGTACGAAACAATTTTTGTGTCATGCCTTTCAATTAAAAATTTTAACGGTAATCGTTTTTTTTGTTTGATGAGTTTTGTTTATCATGTAAATTAAATTAAGATACATACTTTGATCGTTGTTAACGCGTCGACCCAGATTAGTTGAAGCTGGAACGAACGAAAATAGAAATAGAAAAAGAACAAAGCGAGAGAAGACGTTGTTCTCGTCGTATTTCGAGACGATGCATGTTGTACATTACGAATTGTCACGTTTTTATCTTTATTTGCGATCGTAACATATTTTATTTTATTCACACAAGGCTTATGACTTAATAGTTTTTAAGTTGTTTTTTTCTTCATTTTTTTTCTTTTTCTGTTTTTCTTTTTTACTTACAGAAATCTTCCGATCGTAGGTTATTCGAACACTTATGTCACGAAGAAGAAGCAACAAGACTAAAGGTCTGGTTGAAAGTGCATGACGATCCTTCAGTTCTTAGTCGATCGGCGATCTGATAACATTTTGTAGCATGTAAGATAAGTGGCTTCAGATAAAGTACCTCTTGCGATAAACTACAAATATTTAAGCCAATTCAATGCGTTCAAAAGTAAATTATTATAATTATTATTATGGAAATACAGATACAGTGTATTTACATATAATGATTTATAGTGTAATATATTTTCAATGTCAATAGTTATGATGAAATGAGCCACATTTCTTATAATATCACATCAGATCATCAATGAAAAATGTGCAAAAGATATATGCACATATCTATATATATATATATGTATATATAAACAGAAGGCGATGTATTATTTTTCATTCTAATATTAATTTTAATCTCTTAGATAATTTGTTTTTTTTACAATAATCTTATGAAAAATACTACTTTTTTGTAACAAAAAATAACAATGGAAGATAATATACCGACAATGTTCTATTATCGGTAATACAGTTTTCTTTAATTTCATCTATCGGTAGAGAGAATCAAGGTATCATTTAAACAAATTGCAATATTGTTACGTAATCTTTCTATTATTAAAATATTTTTCACAATAATTTGTGATTTTTTAAATACTTTGAAAATTATAAATTAATCAAATCTGTGTCGATTAATTAATTTAGAAATTTTATAAACATTGTTGTATCTTTGAATATACAAAAATAGGTTTCTAAAATCTTTGAATAATGATAATGAGTTCTAAAGTAAAATTATTTACGATTCAACATTATATATATATATATAATTTGTCTTAATCTGAGATCATTTCGTTCTATGTTTATTTTCTTAGACTTGTCTCCTAACCCGTACTCTTCGTATCATAGGAACGTCGTAAACAAGATTGAAGAAGGCATTTGCTAGATGACTCAATGCTCTTCCCCAAGAATCAACTTTATAATTTAATTCCTGTACGAGGGAGAATGGTTCCTTGGTATTAGTGTTTTCAACTTGTCTAAAAAGGTAAAAAACAACAGTAATTAATTTTCTGTTTATGTTATTATTATAGTATTAATGCTCTGATAACAAACCTGTTAATATCCAATTTTTGTTTCGTTTGATTGGTATAAGTATACATGTAACAAGCTGGATAAGGAGTAATCGTTTTAATTCTGTGAAATTTTTCGGTTTTTACGTCGATCGATAATCCCTTTTTTAAAGTGACACTTTCCATTTGATTTTCTTCGTTATATGCTACTTCACCTTCAAGAACCGTCAACGATACATTCGTGAAATCACTGCTAATGTAATTTTCTAATGACATACTCGGGAAATCGGCTACGAAGAGAACATCGGTGTAGTTTGACCAACTGTATACGTCTTTTTGAATATCGTTCATTTTATATCTAAAGAGATAACAAAGCGAAGTAAAATGTTATAGTAATGATTATTAATAGAACGTACGGGAATCATGTATATTAAATTTTTATATCACCGATAAGAGTTGTATTGCGTTAGAAGTGGCATCACGAAGGAAACATGTTTAAAAGGATGCCAATCGACCGTCAACATGTCAACGTTTGGATCAAAAATTCTTTGTTGAAATCTTCCGTTCAAAGAACACCATACATCCATGTAAATGCTTAAATTCGAAGAGAGTTTAGTCCATTTTTCTCGTTCTTCGTGTTTAGGACTATTATTCAGAGTCTCTTCTTTCTGTCGCAGTATATTATTCTGGAAATGAGAGGTCGTATGAGTTAAAAAAAGTATAAAAAAAGAAAAAAAGAAGTGACAAGTTTATAACCTCGCAAAAATTGATTTAATGAATCGATATGTACAAAAAATCAGATAAGAAACAGCAGTAAAATTGATAGAAGACGTTTATAATTCTGCGACTGTTGATTTAATGAGTCAATAAAAAATATGACTAGACTATCGAGATAAAACCTTTATACAAAAAGCATATTGTCTCGCCATGTCTCCATGTTTCACCCATCGATCACTTTGTACCCATGTATCGGGATCGAGAAAACGATCTTCGTTGCTCTCGTTATCGTGAACTCGTATTACAACTAATATTGTATCCCAAGTGTGGACCATCATGTCCCAGGAATAACCGTACAAACCTGGGACCCAATTGTTATAACCCTGGAATAATTTATTTATTTATTTATTTATTTATTTATTTATTGATTTATTTATTTTCACTTTGTTACGAATTTGTAAATTTTCACAGTTTTGATTTTTTTATTTTTCTATTTTTTTTGACATGATTAATGTAATTTACCTTGGTGATGAAATGCGAGTAGGGTAAAAAGAATTGTAAGGCAATGTGGATTAATAACATAGATACGACGAATTGTTGTTTTTTCGTCACTTTCTTCGGATTAACATTTTTCATCGTTGAGTTATCGATAGGTTTTACATTTTCAGACGACTGGTAGTGTTTATTTTCGTCCATAGTAGCTTTTTGCGAATCGAATTCATTTAGATTAGTAACCTCTTTTGTTTGTTCATTTATCAGTCTATTAATTGGACTTTGCAAACAATTTTTTATCACATTTACACATTTGGAAAGTAAGATATTTTGTTTACACTTGATCCAAGAGTAAAAAGTTCTCGGCCAATCGACGTTACAAAAAAGAGGCATTGTTACTAAGCAAACGTATGGGAACATACCTGAAAAAAGGAATAAAAAAGAAAAGAAAAGAAAAAAAAACAAGAAGATAAAAGATTACGAAGAATTAACAAAAGGAGACAAATAATTACGACAGAGATTCATGTTACCTATACTAAACAGTCTCGAGTTCATCAAATGGAAGGCCGTGCAAAATATCATAGCCGGTAATCGAGTTTTATCGAACAACATCCAAAATCCAACGGTTAAGTCAAATATGAAACCGAACCAATGGACTATAAAGAAATCTGTTTCTTCGGTGGTCAAGAAAATTCTGTAAAAACAAAATGTCTTTCTCCGAAGGAAGATAATAAAGGTTTATTTAAAAATTAGGACTTACTTGAACGGATCAAAAACCCAGTGTCTCGAGAGATTCAACATGGAATATCCTTCGAGCCATTCTTTACCGGATTTTTTTAAACCGGCCAGAAAGTATAGAAGGAAAAATTGAAATCTCAATATAAAATAATTCCACAGTGGCACGGTTTCCTTGATTTTTTTAGCATCACTGGCATCGAACGCACTGTGTGACAACAAAGAAAGACTCCTTTTATAACAAAAGTATCATTATTTAATCATAAAACGAGATAATTGTAATCGTATGTTGTACTCACAAGTACTTGTTTGCTTCTGTACACCAAAAAAGAGTCGCTACGATACCATAAAGATAAGTGTGATTGTTCCAATAACTTTTATCCAATAGAAATATATACCAGTAAGGAACAACGAAGCAAGCGCAAGCTAATTTAAATCGGACACCAAGCATGATACCAAAAGCACCTAACCACATTGCACCATAAATTATTATCATCCAAGGTAACGAAAGTGGTGTCATTCCGTGAATCAATGGGAAATGACAATCCCATGGATCCCCCCATTTTATATCGATATCCGCTAATCCTCTTTCTTCGACAACGTCCACTATCATACACAAACCTATTTGAAATGATGTGATTTTGTATTTGAAAAAAATATATTCTTTGTCTTTCTTTTTCTTTCTCAGGTACATACATAAGTTAAGAAAACTTACCGAAAAGTGCTCTCGCTATACCCAAATTTGCTGGATCCGTCGGCCGATAGAGAAGCCGCACGAAATTTTCGAAACTTGATAATTCGACGAATTTAAAGCCGCAAGCGTCTTCGAATTTTTCGTACGACAAACGTTTCGATCTTATCCCAAATTGTTTTCTTTTCAACGTTTCTACATTCTCCTCGTTCATCGTTCGATCGGAAATTACAGATTTCGAATTAGTCGGTTCCATACCGATGTTTTTGGAAACTCTAAGATAATGGAAAATTTTGGCTATGTATAATAAAAAAATAAAGAAAACAAAGAAGAAGCCAAAAAGTTATCTAGATAATAAAAAAGTGAAATGTAAATTAAAAAATCTCACGAGTCCAAAATGATCACCTTTGGCTTTCGTGTCAAGTTCAAAAAACATCATTCGAATTTAGTGATTCTCGATGGAACGTATCGCACCGTGAGTCGAAGAGGAATTAATAGCAACGCGATTAGATACATGTAAATTATTGGAACGCGACGGAGTAAACAAGAATACGTGCTCGAGATTAAAATCGAATCCACTCTTTGAAAAGTAAAGTAAATTTATAGGGAAAGAAGTTTAGTAGGTACTTACATACTCAATACTCAGGTAGAATGTCCATTAACACGTGCTCGAGATGTTCCCAAAGAGAAGCCAGTGTGAAGAGGCTGATCTTTATCGTGATCACTCAGGTGAGATGAAAGCTGATCGATCTCGAGATCTATACCTCGAGAGATGTTCTTACAAAAAGGAAAGACTTTGCTGGGACTTGCTGGGAAAGGCCGGTGTAGACTTTGCCTTTTCTTCTTTGCTTTTTCTTTTCGCGTGCGTACCGAGCGCGAGTACGGTCAAAGAAGGAAGACAAGTTGATGTGCCGACCGTGTTCCAGAGTTCGAGAGAATACGAAGTGAGAGCGTCGCCAGGCAACGTGGCCGACTATTGACCCGCGCCCGCGCAATAATTATATATTATCGGCTGTCCTTCTTCAACGTGTGTGTATATACGATTTGCGCACCGCCACGCACCCTTTCACTCGACTTTCTCCACGTGCTTTTATTTTTCCCGGCATTTTCACAGATACGAAAAAATATCGATCTTAGCGAAAAGATCGTTTCTATTTTTATATGATATTAAAGTAGTTATTATTTGACTGATTTCAGATTCTATCTATCGGATAAGAAATAAGATTAAAGAGAGTGAAGGTGGTTCACAAATTTCAGAAAGTACGGAACATGTTTTATAAGGGATTTATTTGAAATAAGATCATTTGTTAGATTAATTATCGTAATTCTGGTATCTTATATATTATTGACTATCTTCTTTCAATGTGCGTGTATACAATTGAAGCGATGCTACGCACCCTTTCATTCGACTTTCTCCACGTGCTTTTATTTTTCCCGGCATTTTCACATATACGAAGAAATATCGATCCTAACAAAAAGATTATTTCTATTTTAATTTGATATCGGAGTAATTATTATTCGACTGATTTCAGATTTTAGAGGTTTAATAAGAAATAAGATGTGTGTGTATATGAATTAAGCAACATTACGCACTCCTTCACTCGATTTTCTTCACGTGCTTTTATCTTTCTCGGCATGTTTACATATACAAAGAAATATCGATCCTAACAAAAAGATTATTTCTATTTTAATTTGATATCGGAGTAATTATTATTCGACTGATTTCAGATTTTAGAGGTTTAATAAGAAATAAGATGTGTGTGTATATGAATTAAGCAACATTACGCACTCCTTCACTCGACTTTCTTCACGTGCTTTTATCTTTCTCGGCATGTTTACATATACAAAGAAATATCGATCCTAACAAAAAGATTATTTCTATTTTAATTTGATATCGGAGTAATTATTATTCGACTGATTTCAGATTTTATCGATTTCGTTAGAAATAAGATTGAGGAGGAAGAAAGAGGATTACTATCCTCGAAATAGCGGGGAAAATATTTTATAAGGGATTTATTCGAAATAAAGTCATTTGTTAGATTAGTCATCGTATCCTAACGAGACTCTCTTTCTATCTTTCTAAGAAAAAGGGAGAGGATGATCGTCAAATCCTGAAGGACATTCTACGATGCGCTAAATTCTTCCCTTTCATCGAACAACTCCTTAGGGATCGTGATCGAAGCCTAGGATTTCGTCGGACATTAATTCGAATCACTTCCAGTAGGACGCATAACGCTTAACCCCTTTACTTCATCAACGAGACGTCAACGTGATTGAACATCTAGAGAGAAGGATTTCGAGGATGCCAGATTGTTGTCCAGGATGAAATTTAATCGAGTACGTATTTGAATATTTCTCATTAGCGATGGTTTTCTATATGGGATTATTTTAAGAGATTATTTTTGCGAATATTATACAACACATAAGCTGTTAATTATTTTGTGTGACGTTTGTGTTGCAAATCTTGTTAAAAATAAATTGCTGACAATGAGATCAGTAGAAAGAATTGATATATAGAAATGTGACGAAGGATAATTAATAATAAATTATTTAAGTAGATATTTATTTTTATCTTTATGTTTATATATATTATATTATATTATATTATATATAATATATAATATATATAATTTATTACATGTATTATATATATATACATATACTATTTTATTAATATATATTTTATTTTTGTAATTATTGAATTCTTTGAAATATTTTTTATTTCCGGATATCTTTGTCCCATCGATCAGTTTCACGATTATATATATATGTATACATATATATAGATTATTTATATTATATGATATATATAATGAGAATGTTTTTTTTTACTTTTGTCAAGTAAAAGTAATTAAAATTTTCCAAGGAGATTGAACTTTCTAATCGTGTTGTACGTTCGAGAGAAGGACTATTCTAGAGTTTTTGAAGTAGCTACGAGGCCTTTTCGTTCTTGCAGCTGGGGTGTTCTTATGAATGGACGTCACTTCGCGCTCCAAATCTCCAACGGCCGTTTTAGGGCTGTAAAACAAAAGGCTGATTTATTTCAGCACGCCCCTCAATCTGTCTCCGCGGACCACATTCTGATCAGGGTTGCCTCTTCAAAATCAACTTCCTTGAAGTACGACACTATATATGCGTATAGATATCTAAATATACATGTGCGCGGGTGTGTTTGTCGGTGATTATGAATCATATTTAATATTTTTGTTTTCGTTATATATGATTTTTAGAATTAGAAGATAATATTGATTTGCTTTAACAGAATTCAGCTGTTAATATGCATGGGCAAGCGTTAAAATTAATGCTGATATTTGTTCGTCGAAAAAACCCATCGACTGAACTAGGGGTTTATGTTATTTGCACTTCGTATTTATTTGGGTATTTGAATCGTGCACCTGGATGTGCTAAGAGATGAAGTCTAGAGAAGGAGAGAGAAAGAGAGGGAGGAATGATAGCGACGGACATTTTTGGATTGTCCTGTGTATTTGCTTGGCTATTTATCACGGTTTATTATTTCCTATTGTTGGCACGAGTCACGCATTGTTGATAGAGTAGAAGGGCCATAGCGAATTTCTAAAACCGTGTCCGATCGAATTTGCATATTATATTCTGGATCGAATATCGGGACTCCGATTACAAGGCCCCCAGTTAATTGCGGTCCTTCATTGTTCTCTAGCATCTAAGGGTCGCTACACAATCTCTCTTTTTCTCTCTCTCTTTCTCTCGCGCTTATGGATATGAATATTCTTCGCCCTAATGTGGATCTGGTTACGGCTTTAATGCATTAATACGAATAATCCATTTTATTGCGATCTTAGTAATTAATACAAAAAATTATATATTTAATAGGATTACAATACTTAGTAGGTTAAGCTTCAAAAAGCTTTCATAGATATAATTAATTTATACTTTTTTTTTTATGACACTATTGCACACGAGACGATTTATTAAGTTTTGATAAAAGATAAACACTTTGTAATTTTTGCAAGTTATAAGAATGCTAAAAAAGAGAAGTAACGATCAACTTCTTATTTAAGATAAAACAGTCAGGATGTTTGTTGTTAAAAAAAAGGGGGTAGAAATATGGTAACGGCTCGGATGTAATACTTTCGACGTCTGTGTAGCAATAGTGGGGGTAAGATGGAGTGGACAAAAAATCGGGCATAAAATTAACAATATATACAGGCTGCAGAACCCAGTTTGTTGCTTGGCAGTAATATTTCACGAAGGTTTCACCCCGCGGGGCGAGAGGGTTCATTCTCCAGGGGGGTGTTCACAACAATGGAACCCTTTACTCAGCCCCTAGCGCCCAGCCAACATCCATACATCATCATTCATAGTGGAAAAAAGCTGGGGGCACCTTTGCAATGTACGTTGGAGGGGTCTCTGATGTTTCCAAGTGCCGAGTAGGCATCGAGTGCTTCCTGATACTTCCGAGAAATTTTATATCGCGTTTTCGAGCTATCGGAGATATTTTTTTTCACAAAATTTAAGCACTTGCTGAAGATTTTAGAACGAAGAAATTCGCTGATATGAATACTTATCGTTGATCGGAATAAAATTGAGACTAAATTTGTTTGTAGGATATTTGGACTATTGACTATGACGTAACATACAGTTGGTGAAGAAAGA
Source organism: Vespula vulgaris (assembly GCF_905475345.1). Classification (NCBI taxonomy): domain Eukaryota; kingdom Metazoa; phylum Arthropoda; class Insecta; order Hymenoptera; family Vespidae; genus Vespula; species Vespula vulgaris. The sequence goes on from NC_066589.1 coordinate 631,780, forward strand.
GAGAGAGAGAGAGAGAGAGAGAGAGAGAGAGAGAGAGGCGGATCTATTTTATAGGTACAGAGACAAGCGTGACGGCTTTGCGGTCATTTCGTTTTTCGAAAGCCATTCGGGAACCCCTTCTTTAAATCGCCACGCCCCTTTAAACGTCGCAAGGGCCTGCTTTCGCAAACAATGACGAGTAAAAATACGAGGAAGGGTTGAGAAAAAAATATAAACGATGAAACCAACTTCCACCAGTTTCCACAAAGTTTATGAAGAATCTTTAGAGAGCATGGGTCATGATTTTTTCTGTTTCTTTCTTTTTTTTCGTGCGTTCGTGATCAACGAGAGGAGAAAAATGTTGTTTGATATTCTTTTTCTAAGATCATCGATCAAAAAACCTTGATCCCATACGTCGATTCGATATCGACTTGCTGAAAAGTGTAAAAAAAAAGAAGGCGAAACGTAATCCGCTTTAACGAAACGAGGCAACCCTTCGACGACCCATCGGCCATGTCACAGCACGGGTGACTGATTGTAAAACCATCGAGTAAGCCACAAAAGGGTTGCTGCAGGACTGAGAGAAAGTTATGGAGAACGGCTGAGTAGTGGAGAGATTTAAAATTGAGCCTCGTAATCGACGTGTAATCCTCTAAAACCGTGACAGTCCATAGATAATCGATGTGATACTCGATGACGGTTGGTCAATCCATTTCTTTCCACGTCATATCGCGTCTATGTCGTCTCAACGTCAATTTCAAAACGTCATTACGTTTAATCATTTTTAATTTCGATAAATTCCATAAACGATGACGATTCAACGATGTCGATCAGTTCAGACACTCGTTTCGTATCCAAATTCGATTTTAAAAGCATCGAAGTAAACACCTGATCGATATTCCATTCGGTTTGCATAACTTAAACCAGTCTTCCAGAAATCTGACTCTCCGTTAACTTATTATTTACGGTCTGTTAAATGCAGCTGCCGTAAGGATCGTTCTCAAAAGTGGTAGGATTTTTTTCGCGCCTCGTAGACGAGCCGGATTTGCGAGAGATGTTTTGTCAATAAACGGGGACGAGGATTTTCACACTCCTAACCTTTCTTTTCTTTTTTTCCCGTTTTTTCTTTTTCCTTTTCCCCCGAATCTTTTCATGCGCGAAACAAGAGAAACTACGCTCAGGAGAAATTTTCACTTCTCGAGTTCTTTTAATCGTTCTTAATCCTTAAAATATTCATCTATCCCAGGACTGCAGATTCGTCGGATGAAAAATTCTTTACGTTAGCTCGTTAGTCCCCTATTTTTTTTTTGTCGAAATGAATTAAAATGTAATTAGCATGGGTCGACATAGACCATGGGAGTTCATATTCTTAGGATAGAACAGGATTGACACACTCGCGATTCTTACGTGCGAGCAATTTTTATTCTTCTGACGCGTTCATCCGAGAGGACGTTTTCGTGAAAGGAACGAGAAGAGAGGGGTGGAAAAGGAGGAGAAGAGGAAGGGAGGGAGAGGAAGATAGATGAAGGGGGACAACGCGAGCTAGGGCTACAGGTACCCTAGTTACTTATGTTGGGGTAGAAATAGAAAAAAAGCATCCACGCGGCTCGATCGTCACTGCGAAGGGTCCTTGCCGTTACTGTCATTGCTGTTGGTGAAACGAAGGGGATGGGTTCGATGTACTTTCTCTTTCTCACACACACACACACACACTCTCTCTCTCTTTCTTTCTGCCTTATTTTCGAGCAAAACGTTACGATTTTTATCAGAACTCAGCATCCAGCTGGACTATATCTCTCTCTTGGGATTTCGAGCAAGTTTTTCGTTGATCGATTTCAATTGAAAAAGCGTCATTGTTTTCAAAGAATATCGACAAAATCCGTATTAATTTATTAGTTACAAAATTCTCAGATATTTCGAACTTAAAGGCGAATTTATTTTTGTCTTTCGTTCGACGAATTTATTCAAAGGCAAAACCTATTCTCTGTTTGTAATCGTTAAGTGGAATATCCATAGGGAAGCAATGGCGCGTGTGTATACTCTCTTTTTACTTCCTTGATATTATTTTACCGCGCATGGCAACTGTTTTACTTGTGCTCAAGCAGCGGACATAGTCGGTTGGCTTGATATTCGAGTGGTTAGGCTAAAGCATAGTCCGATAGACATCTGCGATAATCGTAGTAGGCTCAATGGATTCTTCGAATACTCCGCACGAGTTCTTCTTTTTATTTGAACTTGAAAAATTTAAGTATTGGTAAAGTTTCTAACATCGTTTAGATAGATTATGTTTTATAGGAAATAAGAGAATATATGATAGAGGATCGAAGACAATAGAATATGAAATCATCGAATTATCGAACATCCTTTCATTTATTTTCTAGAGGAAGGGAACATGAAAGGATAAGTAGAGGAGGATAGACTCTTAGATCTTAGGTTGCTAAAGAGATAACGATCGTTCCTGTGAGAGGGCTATGTAATGCCCTAAAATTCCCTTGGGACGCAAAGAGAAGACGAAGTTTCAGAACCGACGAACAAAGAGGTCTCCCTCGTTGCAATTTAGCTGCATGCTGAAATAAGATTTGGGAGCATTGAATTGAGTCGACCGATCGTACCACTATTCCTTGCGATTACCCGCAAAGGCGATTTTTATTTTACGAATACTGACTCATCGTTCTTTATAAAGACTATAAGAGCAAAAAAAAATATTATTTCTTTTAGTTACTTTATATCTTTATATTTATGTATACTTATATATATATAACGTTTATATAAAAAAATATATATGTAATATAACTAAAAGAATATATATATATATATATATTTATTACTAGTATGTACGCACACATGCGCGTATTATATATATATAATATATTATATATATATTATATATATTATATATATTATATAATATATATACATACTAATATATATACTAATATGTATATATATTTGTAATAAATTTTAACACGATTAATTTTAACATGATAACAATGTTAGTATGTATAAATTATATATATATATATTATATATATTAATTATATATATATAATTTATTACTAATATATATATAAAATATATATTAGTAATAAATTTTAAAGATCTTGCGAAAGTTTCTCGATACTTTTCGCGATAAGAGGTAGTGTCTAGTCGGTAGATCGGAGTGCAAACATAATGGTAATGGTCTCTGGATAACAGGGAAGCAAGGCGGAAGATTAAGATCTAAGCATTGTTGTCGAGTGCGTTTATGGTGCGCGCACACACAAGAGTACTGGCGTTAACGTCAAAAGGCGTTATACGCTCGAGCTGGCTCACCTGGCGGCCTCGAAAGGTATCTGATTATCCGACCTCGATGAGATTTACAATAGATTCTAATGTGTCGTCTTTGTTTCTTCTTTCTCCCCTTTCTTTTTTCTGCTGGTCGGATTCTTTATCGTCTGCTAGCCCTCGGTTAGATCATCATCAAAAAGAAGAACAGATATCGTTGCTATTACTAGCGAAAGGATACTACTTTATTTGTGTTTATGGTGTAGGAAATATTTTTCAAAGTATTGAGTAAAATAGGAAATAGAATAAAAGGAAATATAATTTAAGACAATAACAAAAATATGTATTAATGTACCTTTAGCATTTGCAGGAACTTGTATAGTAATTCCCACAAATTTTTTCTTTATTTCTTTTTTTATAGTATCCATACAAAATAATATATGTTTATATACAATGAATATATTTAAAAGTATATATGAAAGTAGAAATATAAAAAGAAAAAAAGAAAAGAAAAACAAAGCAAATTTTCTTTCTGCTCATTTGTAAAAAATTTTATAATAATTTTTACAATATTATAAAAATATTCAAAAGAAATAATATTATACACGTATATATTTTTAGATACTAAAAAATAAATTAATTTTGCAGGGTGGACAATCCATCGATGCAGTTGAATGAATTTTCCCTTTGAAGTTGGACGGGTCAATCGAATTGTCTTGTTCTCCATCAAGAACTCGTCTCGAAAGGAGAATACACTAACTCGTTCTACGCAGCACGTTGCAAGAGGAGATTTGTTATCTGGATCAGATTTAAGTGCGGGTGCGTATGATCATCTACATGGGGGTAAAGCGGGCACCCTTTTATAGGGGATTCGAGGACGAAACGACTGAACTTTTCCTTTGAAAGAAACTGAAAAGGCTTACATAGCAATGGCGAATCATTTGCATTCATTGCAAAAACGTTATTCCAGTATCCTTTCTAGGGTTCGATTGTCTGATCGTCTTTGTCGTCATACACGAGTTTTTGCAGAACCCCAATTTCTGATAGATTATCTTTTAAAAATCTGTTCTTTTACGTAACGTGTAAATCATTTTTACAGAGAAGTTTAAACATTCATAGGAATAAATTAAACTTTTCTTGAATCATCGTTTATGTTATTAATGTATTAAGTACGTACGTTGGTATACAAAATAAAAGATGCAACTCTTCCATAATTTTATTTCAGAGATAGACGTGTTTTAATTGAAAGGTAGTGCAAATCGCTACAGGCAATTCACGTGATGCAAACATTTACCAACAAGCAGTACCCGAATCAATATCCTCCGGCTGTACTTAACGTTTCGTTTAAATGGAACCCTCTCGGTACACACTACGCAATACTTCAACGTGCAGTTGCCGTTTTTTTCTTCTTATGTTTTTTCTTTTTTTTTTGTATAGAGTTCTTTTTATTTTTATTTATATTCTGTAACGATGAATCTTTTTTTGAAGAAAATATTTGACAGTCTATAATGTCGTGTAACTTCGAAGTTATATATTTTTATATGTATTCATATTTTTTAAGTTTTATTTCATTTCATGGTCAAAACAGTTCGAAGTTTTTATTGATTTAATATAAGTTAATATATGAATAAAAATATAATTGATATATTATATAAAATTAGATAAAATTCCATCTTAAATTGGACAAAAATAGTAAGTTTTTGAGAAATTATAAACTGGCAGATTAAGGCTTCTATATTAATAACAATATATAATAATAATAATAATATATATTATATCGAAAATATATTATATTAATATATATCTATGTAGTTTCATAATATGATATATATATATAGTTACATATATTATAGTTTATTAGCTGATATATCATATTTATATCATAATATATATGCAATATAATAATATGTATATTATATATTATTAATATTATATTATTATAATATAAATATATACATATAATGTATGGTTGATGGAATACTTACAAACATAGTTTATGAAAGATATATTTACAGTTGGAACGTGAGAAAACTTTCCGATAATTCATGATTTTCAGTGGGAAATACAAACAACCTGTTTTTTCCTTGATCATGTTAATTTGTATCGAGATCTCCGATTATCGATGGGTTTACCCTCCGTAGAAAATGCATCGAAGAAGAGGATAGAATTTATCACGCAAATATTAGCACGCGTGGGCGTTCGGTGACAAACGTCGGAGAACGGCACGTGTCGAGGTTGATATCGCACATCGGGACGACACGTAATGTTTGCCGTTTAGCCGCGGAGCGTCGCTTTCATTTTCCGCTTCTTTTCGAAACGATTGGATAATAATCGATCACGATTAAATGGCCTGCCTGTTTATATAATCTACGTCCGAATAAATTTCTCTGGAAATTAATCAATACTGTATCATCATTTGAAGATATTTCAAAAAAATATAATCGTTCAAGATCGAACTAGTATCTTTTTTTTCCTTTTTTTTTTCTTTTACATTTACAAACTAATTTATTTATATCATTGTACAGAAGATAACTGATAGATAGCTGATTATAATTTGACTAAAGATAACTAATAGGTTTTGCAATCGTTAAATTCAATGTAAGATAGGAAAAATAAAAGTTATACAACAGATATTTTTGAATAAATCTTGTGGTTGAAAAGAGGATTTTAAACGGAAGCACGTGTACTTATATTCAGGTGGCACGTGTCCTCGTCACGGAATTAGTTTAAGAATCTGTCGTTGGCGTGAAAGCGATCATGATATCTCAATTACGAGGGCACTTTTACAGCCAAGTCGTAGAGCACGTGTCGGTGGTGTGAACTCGGTCGAGCTATCAATTTCTCAGTAGGCTCGTCGAAAGGCGTTTTCCCTTCCGATAGTACATTGGGAATCACGTGCGTCGATGGATCATGCACGCGACCACCATCACGATGTTCAGTGTTCTAACTTTTTTCCTCTACGATTAAGGATCAAGCCCATGTAAGATTGATCGGTGATGGAAGTGGGTAAACTTGTGGGAAAAATTTTGGCATCGGTAGTTATTATAATTTATATGAGTATAAAAAACAAATTGTGTAATCATAAGAAGTTAATGTTAAGATATATAATATAAGAATTTAGTTTGAACTGATAAAAGTTTAGAAAACTTATTTGTATTTCTTTTCTTTAATTTTTAATCTCCTTTCTTTTTTTTTTACGATTTTTCTTAATCATTTTCATTGAAAAATTTCAATCTACTCGAACGATTAGCAAGTGATCATTGATAGTGATAATTTTAAAAAATTTTATTTTCGATGGATCAAACTATGAAATCGATCGCTGATGATAAATGGATACTCGCGGAAATAACTCAGAAACGTTAAAAATTATGCGATCGCAAAGAACAAACTGTTCGATCGTTTTTAAAATAAAATGTAAATTATAATAACTTTCAGATTTCATTTAAACTGTGATTTCAAATAACATGGAACAAATTTTACTTTCAATTCTTTCTCTTCTTTTCCTAGAATTCTTTGTTAACCATTTACATTTAGAAAGGCTTGATATCTTTGAATTAAAAAAACAAGAAAAACCATAATCTTCTTTACACGTACTATCTTTTCTAATGTTCTCTAAGCTACTCGAGTTAGCACGCGACTTCCTAGCGAACGATCCGATTATTATTTTATTGTTGTTATCTTTTCGAACAACGTTTTTTCGTTCCAAGTACAACGAACGAAGGACAGTTGTTTTCGTAGAACACTTTGCTCCTTTTAAATGCAGCCAAATGCGCATAAACGCGCACATGTGAGAGCCATCAAGGCGGTCACGTGACCGGCACGTGCCGAACGCGATACCTTGGGTGTATGCGAAACTACCCTGTAGTTGGTTTTTCATGCAATTGGTTGGAAAGTATCGAAGAGATACTTCGTTCGTAAATCGTTTAAACGTATCCGTAAATATAATTACGAGGGATAATTCCAATAGAATTTTTATCCGATATTTTCAATTAGTTTATAAGTAACAAGTGCCTAATCGTTAATATTGCGATTGATTTTTTCGTAATGTACTTGACGCTCTTCGACTTAGTGGTCGGATATAACGTCTTAAATCTTTAGACTTAGATCTTGTTAGATGTAACCTCAGGTTTCAGAAGCCCTAGCTTCGTAGTGGTGTTAGAGCAGCATTGATTATTATCGTGGCGAAGAGGTGTGATTTTATTTAAAAAAAAAAAAAAGGAAAGAAAGAAAGAAAGAGAAAAAAGAAAAGAGATTTTCTCTTTAACGATCTCTTTAAAGATTTTTTACTATATTTATTATTTCATTATTTCATTAATTAAATTATTTTAATTATTATTTAACTAATTAATATAACAATTAAATGTATGAAATATATAATTGAATATATGGAATATAATGAAATAAATTAGAAAATATCGTAAATGATTTCTCGTTAAAAGCGACACAAAGATCTGATAAATCTCTTTAGAACTGTTAAATAGCTTGAAATTACAGGAGCCGGTGGTCTAAACGTCTCTTACTCACCCTCGAAAGCGAACTTTTCGTAATGCATTAAAATCGATTCGTTATGGACGTCAGGAATAGACCGAGGTCGTTTGATTTTCCTATTTTCTCCCTGCTTAAGCCGATTCTTTGCGGTGCGAACAAATTCGTCGAGAGGATGTTGCGTTCATGGCTTATGATTTTTTCTTCTTTTACTTTTCTTTTTCCTCTATTTTTTCTTTTTTTTTCTTTACGTTACAACGACGACGCGGAAGAGTGAGTCGATAAAAAAGTTAGATCAATAAACATCGTGATACTAATCGATCGGTCGGTTTCCTATTTTTTTTTTACTTTTCTTTTTTTATTATTCAAAGGTTTTACCAACGATTAAGTGAACTTCCGGCAGACGGTCTTATTCGTCTGAACGATTTTTAATCGATTATTCGTAAAGAAAAAAAAAAAATGTTTTCACTTTCCCTCCTTTTTCATCTCCTTTTCTCCTTTTCCCTTTTCTCTTTTTACTTTTTTTTTTCTTTCCAAGTATCAGGAAATTTACCGTAGTCGGTCTCACGTTAGCGATCGTCAGATCGAAAGATCAAAGAAGCGCAGGAGGAATAACTTTTCTTTTGGGAAAGAGTAGAAGAGAAAAATGAAAATATCGTTTCGAGTGGATGGTAGCCTATTTGAAGGGTCAAAAGCGCGAAAATCCTAGTCTTTGCAACACCGACTAACCGCGATGTAGGTATCTTAGATGTTTGCCGCAAAGAGTGGTGGATTTCAAAGGGACCGCTCTGATTTTTTTCTCTTCTTTTTTCTTTTTTTCTGAACATTACTTTTGGAGAGAGAAAGAGAGAAGGGAGGAAGGAAAAAGAGAGAAAGAGAGAAAGAGAGAAGGAGAAGAAGCGTGAAAAATGGGCGCACGCTTCGCCGAGAATTTCGGGGTGGCCGATATATCCGCGTGGTGGTCCTTCCGGAAAAATTTTTCCGTGAAAACGTGCTTAAACGTCTAAGTCCCAACATTTTCTATGAGGCTCACGTGAGAAATTCGAAGTTCGTGTGAAAATTAAGAAGCAAACGTAACTGATTGATTTTATTTTTGAATTTCTTTCGAGTTTCAAGATATGTGTATAATGTTTACTCAAACGTAAATACACGGTAATACATGAAAACAACGTAAATACATGGTGTGTTTACTTTCAAGAGTTTCCTAAACGTGAAGTACAACGTCTTGTCAGTTACCCTTGAGAAATCGATAGAGACGGACGTATGGAGACGTACGTTCGTATAGAGAAGGTATCGTTCTTCGTCGAGTGGATTCGTTCGTTTTTTTTTCTTTTATTTTTTGTTGACTACGCAAGGTAAAGAGTTAAATGGAAATTAAAGTCGTTAGCAGATGATCAAACAGTAGAAACGGACCACTGGACAAACGGACGAACGAACCATCGTCCACCCTATCGTGTTTCTTTTGCATAAAAAAAAATAGAAAAAACAATGGATTGATTAAAACGGACGAATCTTCCAGTCAATGGGATCGTCTTTCATTTAGACGTATTTTTTTAATTCAACGTAACGTTTATCGTTCGTTTTAAAAGTTTTGAGTCAAGAGATGGATATCGACAAATTTTTTTAATCTGTTGTTAAGGCGATGACTTATCCTTCGAAGCGTGACGGCCATCGCGTGATAGACCATATATACTATAGTTATCATACCAGCTACGGTGCGATTGTTATGAAATAATAATGTACATGTAGGGTTTATGCGGAGTTGGAACGTGAGGTGGCCGAAAGTAGAAGGGGAAATGTTGAGTGAAGGGGAGGGGGTGGGGGAAACAAGGAGGAGTATGCTGGGGTTGAAACGATCACAATCAAAGCTGGTGTACCGGTCATAGCGGGACACGTCAATTCTTTCCTTCCGGTGGTGCTCAATATAACGAACGATTTCAGTTATAGTAATGATAAATCATGAGAGAAAAAGATCTCTCGTATACATAGTTTTGACTCGCACCTGCTTTTTATATAACATTATCTTTTATTTTTATGTTTAGATAGAATCTAATATATATATATAATACCAGGTGAGGCACTTAATTTGATCAGCTTGAATAACTTTTAAATTATGCAAAAAGACAAAATTATTTGTGATAAGTAATTAAAAAAAAATATAATTTATTTACTGAGATTACATGGTATTAAGAGAGACATCACGTGGAATATATAACTTTCTTGATAAGTAACAGCAAGGAGATTTGAAAGTCAACTTTGTTTTTTTAAATGTAATACTTTCTTAGATGCCTCATACTATATATATCACCTCCATCGTGTATATACATATATTATATGACAGAATACGTTCAAGAAACTTTGTTTTATTTATTTTATTTATGTATCATAGTGATTTAAGAGAGTTAGATTTTCGCACAGTCTCAATAGGAAATTACGAGAACTTGGATATTCAGTGAACGTTTTCTTAGTTTATATAAAATTCAAAGAAATCGAGTCGATTCGAGTGGAGAGCTTGTTAACGAATCTACCCCGAGGGAGGATACGACCTCAACAGACACGTGTACCCTCTGCATTCTCCGACTAAATCTCGTTTTCGTACCCCTCCTTCTCTCTCTCTATCTTTCTCTTTCTTCTCTCGTGCATCAAAGTAAGAACCACTGGCGTTCGTAGGTGGCTCTTGGAGTTGGCGCGAATCGAAATACGGACAGATGGTCGAAGTTGCCGTCCCTCGACGATGGCGAACGCGTTCGCCAGTCGAAGGTGCTGCCATCGTTGATGTCGACGACGATCAAGCATGTGTGTACATATGTGTGCGCGTGTGTATGTGTGTATGTATTTGAAGGAGCACGTACGTAATACACAGACAAATCGAACAATAGTTAAATCAGGGTGAGGGCTCGGCCCTGCCCGAGGGCTGCTGTGGGTGTTTAATGAGCTGCCAGCCAGTGTCCGAAGGGGGAAACGGAGGGTAGAAGAGACGACAAACCGAGGGATTTTTACTTGGGTGCGAGAAGGATAGAAAAATTCAAAGACACGAGCTTCACCGGCATTACCACTTGACTGCTTATGGGACCGGCACCGTGTAAAGTGGAGGAATAACATTGCATATATTTTCTCATCTTCTTGAATAATTATTTTTTAGAACGTTGACATGATTTTTCATAGTGATTTATATCTGTAATACATGAAACTTTAACGAAATTTTTACATGTTTGTGAAATTTTTATTTTACATTCGTATATATTATATGACAGAATACATTTGAGAAACTTTCTTTTATTTATTTTATCGTAGTGATTGAGTTAGATTTTCGTATGGTCTCAATAGAAAACTAAGAGTATATATATGTTTGTTATATATATATTTCATAGTAGGTGTATAAATTTTTACAAATGCGTTTGTTACATATATATATATCTTTTTTTGATTTTAAGAGGTCGTAACATTGAATGAAATTTATGGCGCGTACTCAAACGGTCCGAGCCCTCATTATTCCGTCATAAGTTCACCGAACGTCCTTCTCTAGCGAGTTTAAAATTTTACGGGCAACTGACCGACCGTTCGCCATGGCAGCGTACGATCGGTCTCGCCATTCACGTGAGTAACGCTTGCGTGAAATCATTCTACCATTCAATAGTATTTTCTTTTTTTTTGTCTTCTCTCGAGGAGAAGCTCAAGCGATATTAAATTACTATTTGCTGGCTCGCGGTTTGCTCATCAATTCGAACCGACCCAGTTATGATATTAAGTTACTCTTCGTCGACGATTTAGGGGATTATGCGAGAATAAATGTGAAATTCAATATTCATCGCCGTTACATTTAGCTTTTCAATACCTTTTTACGAAAATTACACTTTTTCAAGCTTTTCAAATATCAAATTTTTACGAGGTACATACTTACTTAAATTTCAAAGAGTCTTCGATTTTGCATTGAATTTGTATTTTTATTTATTTATTCTTATTATTTATTCGACCGAATAAATCATTTTCATTTGGATTCTTATAGACATTGCTTCACCTCCGTTTCCTCGTACATATATATAAATTTTTTTTTTTAGTTAAGTCCATACAAGGAACCAACTCCACCCCTGATTCAAATAAAACTCATACAAATTCACCGTTCGAGATCAAATGCGCTTTGAGGCACGCGTGTAATCCTACGTAAGCTCACCCCATAGACCCAATAAAACGCGTACTTCCGCGAACGATCCACAATGAAGCTAAATCAATGATTTGTCCAAGGCAGTTCCAACATAGACTCTAATCCATGCTCTTGTATGTGATTAAAGTCTGATTCGAGGGCGTCGATACGGCTCATTGCGATTAATAACATGTGCATGTACCATTCGAAGTTATTCAGAAATGTAAGAAGATTTAACAGAGATAGAAAGACAAAGAGAAAGAGAGAGAGAGAGAGAGAGAGAGAGAGAGAGAGAGAGAGAGAGAAAGTAAAAAAGAGTAAATAATTTTATATCCCTTATATCATATATTTTATCTTAATACTGAATTTCTCAATATTGTATTCTTTAATATATTTCAGTGATCAGTATATGCATTTCTATGTCTACGTTTGCAACTACTGTTTATTTCTTTTCTTCTTCTTCAAAAAAAAAAAAAAAAAAAGAAAGAAAAGAAAGAGAAAAAAGAAATAGAAATAACTGAACGAACAAAAGAGACAGATTTTATTGATCAAGAGAAACGCTAGTAAACGTCGATCGTTAATTCGTGGTGTTATCGCTTATGGTTTGCAAGCTAGGGACGAACGATCGACTCCGAAGAACTCGGAGGTTCGATGAAGCAGGGACCAGCTCGCGTCATCTCGTGATGAATGCCTAGCTAGGCCGGGCATTCTTCAAGTAAATTATAGTCTTGAATGGCAGCACAGTGGGGGGTTGGTTGGCACGCGTACGGTGGGGTACACCTGCCCCCCGTAGACATCTGTCCCCTATATTTCCATCGCGAGTCAAAGTACTCTGTATTCTGGCTCCAGTACTTGTATTTTCGATAGTCACTGTCAACTTTTTTCGATGTCTCTTCGATTTCGACGAAAACGCTGACGTTTTTGACATCTGACCGTAGGACGTTCTTCCTTGATATTGATTTTTTACCTCAATAGATTTTAATCATTTTCCTCGATGAAGAATCTTTTTCAAATAAAAGGGCTTTCCATATTTTAGCTAACCAATTCTCGTTAATATATATGTACATATATATATATATATATATGTATGTATGTATATCCGATGAGAGAAAACTTAGAGGACGAGTTCCATGACGCACTGTTCGAACGTCCATTGTTTGTGGTTTAGCACAAAAGCCTGCAAATGCCAACTCACAATGAAAAGCCGTCTTTCTACCCCACGCATATATGTACTACCAACAGCAAAGCAGTACTCTACGGTAGCTACGGTAGCACGAGCTAAACAGATGCCGAAATACGACGCTGAAAGATCTTTCTCGAGTTCTCTCTCTCCTTTTTATTTCGTATTCGTGTTGGCCGCCCGTGTCCGTCTCTATCGATAGTCTTTTAGGGTAAACACGTTCCCTATTCTGTTTTATTTTCTAAAAAAAAAGAAAAAAAAAAGACAGAAAGGAAGAGAAAAAGAATTATACCACCTAATAGGTATAACGTTGTAACCGATGAAATTTCATAGTTTTTTATTCAACAGAAATTGAATCGAACGAGCGATTGAAAACGTTTTCATTGTGCTTTTCAGATATTTAATATTGTTTAAAAATATCATCAGGGATCGAAGTTTTGTTCACGGACAGAATGGATTCCTTTCGATTAACAGCAGGGTGTACGATCCTGCTTCGCAGTCATGGCCATTAATCTTCGATTAAGTGCTCAACGATTCGGTCAAGGTAATTTCACGAATTTTCGTGAATTAGGAAAACGTTCCCCTCTCTTCTGTTTTCGGATTCGTAGCAGAGTTATCCTCTCTCTCTCTCTATCTTCTTTTATATAGTCTCCCTCTCTCTCTCTCTCTGTCTGTCTGTCTATTTCTTTCTCTCTCTCTTCTCTCAACAGGGGAGCCAAGGCTGTCAGCCACCAGTATGTCACCGTACAGACCAGCACCCCAACACAATGACGGCCATGCATGCGATCGATATGTGCACTCGACGGAAACGACCCAACGAAAGGTCGATTAAAGTGAAATCACGACTTGCCGTGAGTTGTCTGCGTAAGCTGAAAAAGGTTCTATACTTTTGTTATAAAACGATGTTCTCGCGATTGAAAAAATTGTTTAAACCGTTTCATTGCCTATTATTAAATTAATTTAAACAATCGCAGACTGCAATAGTTTTTCTTTTTTCTTTATTGATTCTTATCGATATCATTGTAGTTAGTTTGGATGTTGAAAGATTTGATTCGGGGAATGTTTGATTGGTTGTTGGGAGCGGGGTACATGTATCAACAAAAACCGATCGAATCCCCTAAAATTCTAGATCCCAATAGAATCTGTCTGGATCCTGAACCTTCTGTCGCGTTATGCACACAGTGATATATCGTCGACATAATGGTTCTATTGAAGCATTACCATTATTGGCAAGATTTGGGGAAACGATCGAGCGTGCTAACGGATTCGTCGCAGCTTGCTAGCTGTTTGCAAATAGCTTCTCTCTCTTTCTCTCTCTTTCTCTTTATACGAAATTATTGATCGAATGTTAAACTACGTGACGAATTTCTATGATGTATATCTAGTAAATTACCTGTAAAATATATTTCTAATTGTCTTTAAATTTACGCGAGCGTGATATCATTTTGAGGAATTTTCAAAATCAAAAATGGCTACGACGATAACGATAAGAATCAATGAAAAGCTTTCTAACAGACGATACAATACATTCTTACGTTATTTTAAAATTATTACCTACTTTTTCATTTTTGTTTGTTCGGATGGCACCATCAAATTCGATTAGCAACTGTTGTCTTAACATTTTCCAACAATTCTCTATCATATTATTCGACGTTAGAGAAACGAATGTTGCGAGATCGAAGCAAAATATTTTCCTTCGATACTGCGCTTTTCACGAATGTTTTGATAAAGCCACTCTCTCGGGTTGACTTTTCCATTTCGATGAAGTATTCCTATTCAGTTATTTATTTTTCTAACACTTGCCACTTGGATCACAAAGTGGGTGACGCCTACTTACTTTTATCATGGAAATGGTCTAACGTTGCAGTTGCCATTTTTTGAATAGAATAGATATAAAAGATAGATATTCTACGTGTTTTGCATAGTCGCTAGCAGTTTCGATTCATACATTTTACGTGAATTATTACGAATACCATTTTGTTGGGGAATCTTAAAGATGATTTTGCGGTAGGAAAATCTGTTTTTCAATTGTTGCTTTTTCTAAGCATTTCAAAGTCACGTTCCTGATGTAATCCGTTGGATTAGTTGGGTAGGTGTAATCTCAGCCACGATTTGTGATACATCTGCCCCATGCTCGTTCTTCTAAAGGACACGTGCCGTGGCACGTGTTCTTTCATTCCAAATAGGAAGCGATTTCATTCCTGCAAAGTGGTTCCTTGGCCAATTTGGATGGAGATTATCTCGTAACGTTAAATGAAGGATAATAATAACAATGCATAGGTATGTATATATGATAAAATATGATTTATTGATGTAAGTATAAAGTCTGTACAATATATATTCCCTGAATGGATAAAATTCCGTATTAAGATAAGGACACTGGCGTGGGGGAACATTATTTTATATCTAATTAATATAAAATAAAATAAAAAATTCGATCTTTCCCTCGATTATACGTTATGGATAAAATGAGATCAAGCGTTCGAGATCAACTTAAAAACATCGATGACTAGAACAATGAGGAACGCGTGTAAAGATGTATCTATGAAAGAAGTCCGATAAAAATGATAATTCGGAACTATCGAGACCGAAGGATTTAGAGGAGATTACTGATAATGGCGGCATGTTTATAATAATGATTAACTTATAATTAGCTTAAGCGTTCTAAATTCAATTTAAATAGATTACTCTCTTACAAAGTAGATAACGATAACCTTTTGGTATTGTTCTTTAATTTTTTTTTCTTCTACGACTTCTAATCGACTATCGACTTGAAGTCTCTCGATTAAACCGGTTATACTGATAATAGTTACGAAGGAGAAGAAATACGATAATAATTATCGCTGAGTTTTGCTTTCGTACGTAATAAATTTGCACTATTATTACTCATTGATTTTCAATTAACTGTTCGAAGTTGGACAACGATCGCAACAGTAAGAAAATAATTTCTCCATCGTATTTCTTCCAAACGTTTTCGTTATTGCATCGTAAATATATACCGACGATATTCTACGGTAAATTCTCTCTCTCTCTCTCTCTCTCTCTCTCTCTCTCTCTCTCTCTCTCTCTCTCGATTAAATTTATCGAAACGTAGCAAACACTTTGGTATTATTATCACGCGATAGAAAGTTCGCGCAAAGAGAACACATGATCGGTAGAACCATCCTAGTATTCGATATATTCAAATACGATAATGGCTCGATACATATATTCGTAAAAATACATTCGATGTCGATGGCACAGATAGATCAAAGGATTTCGTCTGTTATTTCGTTGAATGAAAATCTAATACGAAAGAGAACAGACGATACAATACGATGTCCAAATCTTAAAGGCACTGATACATGCTGTTGTGATGAGTCATGTGATGATGTGGCTGAGAAATTTGATGATGTGGATACATCCTTTGCTCGTAACATGGCTGATATTGTTGTGGTATCGGTGGACTGACACTCTGATCGCTATAGCAATCATATTCTTGCCATTCCGGCACGAATCTTTCCTGAGGATAGGGAAATGTCGCTGCGTGACTCGGTCCAAGTCGTTTTTGTGCAGCTACAGCACAACTTCCGGTCGAAGACGTGATCATGTTACCGTTCTCACTGATGCTGACTGTTACATTGCCGACGTTGACGGTTACCTCACCGCTTTCAGAGTTTCCTAAGGTTTGAGAGAGAGCCCATATGTAATTGTGAGCGAACCGAAGGGTCTCGATCTTCGTCAACTTGGTGTCTTCGGGAAACGTAGGTAAAGCCATCCTTAGTCTTTCTAGTGCATCGTTCAGCGTGTGCATTCTGTGCCGTTCTCGATCGTTTGCCTTTATCCGACGATTCCTTTTCAATCTGAGTACCTAAAGTATCAAAGAAAATAGGATTCTTTCACTTTTGCCCCTATCTCTTTATTTCTTTTTATTTTATTTCGTTTTATTTTATCTGTTATCATCCATGATCTTTCTCTTCTTCTCTTTTATCAGATTGTATCTTAAGATCTTACATCTTTTTTAACCTTTACGATTTTTTAAATGGCACCAACATTAATTGCGACGAAATAGAAAGATTCATTGGATACGATTGGTAAGTAAATAGTTAGTGAATTTGAATAGAGGCAATTTAGAATCGTCATTGTTTCGAAATATTTACCTGGGTTGGACTTTTGCACCGCGTATTCCGAGTTTTCTTCCGTTTGTCTTCCTTCGCAGGTGGAAAGAGACCATCCGCGGATAATTCGTGTTTCGGAGACTCGAAACTGACATCAAAGCCGGAGTCGGATGAACTGGATAGTTCGTCGAAGCCTCCCTCGCTACAGAATGAATATTCCGATGACATCGCGGTGATTCACTATAACACGAAGACAATCACTCTTACGTGATAATCGAGTAACCGATGAGTAATTTTCTTTTTTGGTTTTCTTTGTTACTTTATCAAACAATTATACACTGCAAAGCTTTTTATATTTCGAACAAACGATATATCTCTTCTGTATACCTTGAGTATATTATCGAAGATGACAATAGAAATGAATTATCCTTTGGAAAACACAGAGAATGTTTCACGAACGATCACACAGAATCACAATCGAATTGAAATAAAATTGATAATATTGCAATTAATGTTCGCGATCGTACGTTCTCGTCACGCCATCATCAAGTCGAAAGAGACGAATAAGAGAATAGGAAAGAACGCAAAAGCGAAAATAAGAATCGAACGAGCGGACTAGGCGGGGTACAATTTGGTACTGTGCATGTGAGAAGGGGCTCTTAGAGCATATATACTGTCCCGGGGGTATTTCGCCCCCTCCACAAGACCCGACGGCCACCGTCTATGGGGCACCGTACCAAGAGTTCACCCCATAATCACTGCGGAGGGGTACCTAACGTTCCTATCCCTTCGTCTCTCTCTCTTCTCTATACTCCTCCCATTTTCTCTCCCTTACCCCCACTTTTCTCTATATGCGTTAGACGCGTGCCATAGAGAAAAAAGGAGAGAATGAGAGAGAGATAGATAGATAGAAAGAGAGAGAGAGAGAGAGAGAGAGAGAGAGAGAGAGAGAGAGAGAGAGAGAGAGAGAATGAAAGAGACAGAGAAGTATGTAGCTGCCTTGTTAGAAGATTAGAGGTTTTTAGGGTGATTACACCGCTTTGAGATTTCGCGTACAACCGAGCCCTTCTTTTTAAGTCCGTCTACCGAGAAAACAAAACGATTTATCTCGAACCATAGTCACGGAGAATTTCATGTTTCGTTTCTGTTGTTTTCTGTTTCGGAGTCTTTCATAGTTTACTTTGTCCCGTTTACAGATCAGATCTGTCATACGTATCCCTTGTCTGTATGCTTACGATCTAAAAAGATTTTCTAAAAAATTGTTCTCAATTAATTTAATCGAGTTGAATTAATCTGTCTTTTATGTCTTAAAAATGATGTCATCTTTTCTTCTTTTTTTTTTTTTTATTAAATACGGCTCGTTTTCGTATCGTTTTATATAACTTTTTGTAGATTAATGTCGGATTAGCTGCACGGCATAAAGGATTGCCTATCATCAGGGGAAGTAGTTATTGCAAGAGCGAATCTTATAAGACCGCGGATCTATTTTTGTAGAAATTTACTTTGTAGATTTTGTAATAGATCAATTAGCGTTTGTTAACTTACCTGAAAAGGAAAATGAAAGTTTTGTCTATATATATAGAAATCTGCACTTTCAAAAGGTCTCGACTCGATCGCGACGTTCAATGTATAACTAAAGCATAAGTGGCAGGTAATCTAATAAAGCCAACTACGACCATATGTCGTATCCGCTAATCAGTTGATAATACCTATGACATTGCTATAGAAACCATCGGTTCGACGATGTCATACGACGTAAGAATGACGTCGAATTGCAAATTTGGTTGATCAAACAGATTTCGTGTCATTTCTACTTGCGAAAGGGTTTATTAGAAAACACCTGATAATTCGTATCTTTTGAAGGATACAAATTTGAAAACGTCATACATACATATACACGCACACACACACCCATATACATATATATATATATATATATATATATATATACACATGTATACATACATACATACACACACACACACACACACACACACATATATACATAATATAGATAATATTTCTTTAAAAAATTTTAGTATGGAATTTTCTTATTGGTTTTAAAGAAGATATGGAATTAGGATAGATTTATGATAGAAATTATAATAGATTTCTTTTACGAATTCGAAGTTAAAGTGTGTAAAGGGATCAACAGAAAGATAGGGCATACCGGTGACGAAGAAAACGTGTAAACGTCCATCAATCATGTTGTCAATTACGTAAGACAAGTAATTTAATAAAAAATTCGAAGATCGTGCCTTATGAATTCTAATAATTCTATCCTTACATCCCCGTCGTGTGTAGCTTCGATTAATCGTGTCTCTTTGAACCGTCACGAACAATATAAAAGACACCGAGGTGACATATATAGGAACGAAAAATATATCAGGACCCACGTGTGGTCTGTTTGCTTAACGATTTGTTATCATGACATATTCACGCTATTCTGAGTGCACTGTCAATAATTTCTTCAATGAGAACAAACAGAACTTCTCGCGCTGGTGGTGCAAATCACCGTCGACCCTTTTTTCACGTCGATTCGCGCTCTTTTCCCTGTTGAATCGATCGTAGCTATTTTTTTTTTCTTTTCTTTTCTGTTTTTTTCCTGAAAAATATTACAGCGAAATTATCGCTAAAATCCATATGATAATTCCTTTGATAGTTTCGATAGGATAATTTTTTTCTTTCTTCTTTTTTTATTTCTCCATCCGTGTTTTAAAATATTTATTTTGCTCGATGTAGCCATTATGTAAGGTCAAACTGACGAGGCTACGTTTCTTCGATTTTTTGATTTCTTTTTTTTTTCTTTTCTTTCCTTTTTCTCTATGCAATTTACTTTTACGTCCAATCGATCAAAAGAAACGACGAAACTACTTTCGAGAAAAGTTCATGCGGTTTTGTTAGGCCATTGGATGTAGCGAGTTTTCTTTCTCATACGATTTCTCGTTTAACGACTTTAGGTAAATTAGTCGTCTCGGAGAAAGTAAAAGAAACGTTTCCTCTATATCATCGAGACGAGAATTTACGTTCCAATGTCAGGGTTGGGATGGAGTATAATATAATTTTTGCGTAGAGGTAAAGAAAACTTGTCGTATAAAGATAGACACGTGATATTATTGGACACGAATGTTATTAGAACGTATACATTAATTGTACATTATTTCCTGTTACGTCGATATTTTCTATTCGTTTCCTTGGAGAAATGCTTCTTTTTCACAATTAGAGACGGTCGCTTAAACATGATCACTCTACCGTAGACTTTCGCGCTTTCTCAGAAACAATTAACGTCATATAACTTGTTTACAACATTTCCTTTCAAATGGCACTTAACTGATCATGATTAATTTCATACTGATGATTACGAACGTAGCGATCAAGTGCATTTATTTTAATACGATGAGGAAACTTCTATAAAATTTCACGCTACAATACGATATGTACTTTGATTTAATTTTAAAATTTACGAAGGGTGGAACGTTAGAAGAAAATAAATTTTTTCGTTCCGTAAATTCGTTGCATTTCGATATATTCAAAGACCCTACGACATTCGGGTCTACCCTTTCCATAAAAAAAAAAAAAAAATAGAAAATATATCGACTTTAACGGTAGCAACCCTTTTCACACTGAAAATTCGTACTAGTCGTCGATAAAAGATCCCCGTGAAATCGAAACCGCCGAGGACACATGTTCGATCGAAGCTATACGGAAATATTGGAAATTACACGAAAGATTTGCTCTTGGGGCGTGAAGAATCGAAGATCAAATAAAAAAAGAAAGGGGCGTGCCCGGTGTTAGCAAGAATCAAGAAGAGAGAATCGTTGTCTCGCAAAAAGGGTACCGAACACACGCTGAAAAACGATTCGCTCTAATTGGATAATTTATCGATGACTACGGCAATAAATCGAATTTCGACACTTCATCGAGTCGAACGTTCATATTGGTTTTCTTTAACAAGAACGAATTAATTTTATCTAAATTCATTTTCTTACCTTTGCTTATTTTTATATATTTCTTTGACGTTATCTCAATCTCTTTATTACTCAATCTCTTTGTTCTGTCCAAATAAAAATTATATCACGTGAAATTTATAAAATATTATCGCTTATATTATTTAAAAACTATTACCAGATTAGTTAAGATTAGATATCAGAACATTTGTTTACGAAGTAACGATAAATATTTTTTTATCGATAAAACGAAAGAGAATGTTTTTAAAAATGCGTATATATACAAGTAAGTATGTAACTTTAAAGTTACGCGACGCTATAAATAATTAACCCTTTATAACCGAGCTTTTCGTCATATCTACAAACAAAATTATATAATGAGAAATTTTACAGTATTAGTTGTACTAATATTAATATAAAACGTAACTTCAAAGTTACATATTAAAAAAGAATTAACTCTTTATAATCGAATTTTCTTTTTCCTTTCCTTTCATCGTGTCTACAAACAAAACTACACGAAATTACCTGTCCTTGTACTTGTTAAATAAAACTTATATAATCAAAATTAAATGTGTAAGAATGAAATGAAATGAAATGAAAATTAAAAAATAATAGACGCAAGTACGTCACTTTAAAATTACACGACGTTAGAGAGGAAATTGCTAATTCGGATTTCCTCAACGTTCAAGAGAATGTAATACTTGTTCTCTTTTCCTATACCTTTTCGTTACGTTAATTAGCACGAAAGAAGCGTATTACGAGTGTATCGGTATATACTATGTGTTACCGCACACATAAGCGAACGTTTACACGTGTAAAAGGTGATCTGGTCTCATGCGTAAAAGGTGTATGGCGTCGTGAGAAGTGGGTTAACCGGCATACGAAACACATTCTCGTTCATTTACGATACTATGTATTTATACAAATGTAACTAGACAGAAACATATATATGTGTGTGTGTGTGTATACATATATATATAGATTCACGTTCACGAGAGAATTCCCAGGATCTGAGAATTACAAGAGTCGATCGCAAAAATGTCGGCCAGTCGTGAAGAAGAGATCTTACACGATGATCTTTATGCAAGCAGATTTATATGCCTCTATCCCACGCCTTTCTAGTTTCTTCCTCGTGGTTCATCGTACTTTTAAAAGTGCATCCGCGTCTATGCAACTTCTCTCTGTCTCTATCTCTATTTATTTCTCTCTCTCTCTCTCTCTCTCTCTTTCTGTTTCTGTCTACCTATCTCTATCTCTCTTTCTCTTTTTCACACACTCGTCCTTTCTCCTTCGACTTATCCTCGTATTTAGCACACGACCTACCACCGTACTCAGCTTCGTTCTATTATAAACGCACTTACGCTTCGTTAACTCGCTGTGACATAATCAGCTTGGCACGTCATTTTTATTAATCAACGTTCGAAGAAGCGAGTAAATATATACTTACGTTAACATTCGTTTCATACGACGAAGGGAGAAAATGATTAATTCGTTCGTTGATGGTAAAGCGATAAAATAAAACTAAATCGTTCTTATGTAATTACGATCACTTCCGTGATAAATACGATCAAGATTTAACAGTCTAATTATGATCTATCTATTCTGCACGAATGACAACGTCTAAATGAAAACATTAAAAAGTTTCAGTGAAAGTAAGAGTGACTTGAGATTTGATAAGTCGATTCTTTGATATAAATCGACTGTTCCTTCATCGGGTAAGTATCGAAGTGATAAAAAAAGAAGAAATCGTTGTACCAACGGATTATATCCTCTCTAACAGAAGAAAACGATCTGTGTCGTGCTCGTAGAATTGTTCGGTACTTTATCGTTAAAGGTGGAGCTGCTTGAGTTGGTCTTTGCTAACTGTACACGACCCCTTCTCCGAGATTCGCCAATCTCTTCTCTCTCTCTCTCTCTTTCTTTCTTTATTTCTTTCTCTGTCATTTTCTTTCTTTCTAGCAATCTCCCCACTTCTTTCCTTCTTCTTTCATTTCTTCATCATTTTACTTGGACCACTTGGAATATTCGTCCTTTATTACTTAACTCGATTCACGAAAATCTTCTTTTCTAGTGTCCTCTTTATTTTTTGAAAGTGAAAAAAACTAAGATAAAGATAGATAGATAGATAGAGAGAGAGAGAGAGAGAGAGAGAGAGAGAGAGAGACGAAGGTGAAGATTGAGACAGAGAAAAGTGGGGAGAGCCATCGGCATTTTAACGTTGCTCTTTCGCAGTCCATACTCTGTACGTGCTGCTTACCTTGGCTCTAGTCAGAGTACTGCTGGTAAAAGGACCTTTTGAACTATTCCAAGAAACAGCCAATGAGAGAGGATCGACTTATGACGAGGCGGCCGAGTTATCCAAGTTGCCTCATCGACGTGTAACCAACGCTAATACAAATGCGATTCGTGTTATTGCGGGATTGAGAAAATGGAGCAATTCAGCGGGAAGAAGTTTGATGATAAAAGGACGATGCATTTTTCTTTTTTTATTTTGTTTTTCCCGTATTTTTTTTTTTTTTTAATTATGTTCCCTTCACAAACGAGAATCGTTATTAGATTGGACAGTAGAATTATAAACATATGTGAGTATATGTTTGCTATATTTTTTAGAATTTTATCGTTCAAATAAGATAACAAAATGTTTTCTAGCGTAATCGAAAGAAATTTTATAAATTTTTAGGTATTGAGATAATAATGTTAAATTATTCTTACGAGATAGTTATTCGTTAGTAACAATTGTTGTTTGTAATTATTGTTGTTTGTAAAATATAGTCGTTAGAAGTGATACAAGTGATACAATATAATTTTGTATTGCATATTATCGTATTATTAAAATTATTTGTTTTCAGTTATTGACAAAAATATCGTTGAATACATAAATCATAAATTTTAATGAAGTCTAGATAAAATAAATTTACAATGGGACATTATTAAAGCTATGCGTGACGATTTACACGTTAATACGTTCCTCACGTATCTACGTTTTACGTTCTGTCTGGTAAGATAAGCATGCATTCCGATAGTTCAGCAAATTAAACCGACGCAGACGGGTTCTTCACGAATGAACTATCATTTGGATATTTATATTAGAAGTGGCATTATAACGATCGAACAAATAGCCGTTCGTTCGAGGTTATTGCTCGTACGAGCAGTCGATTCGCTCTATTTCCACCATCAATCTTCAGTTATGGGTCTTACCGAGGTAGAACGAAGAAACAATAGATTTTCAGCATTGACTAAATCGAGAAGACTTTTATTAATACGTTGAATCTGTGTCATCGTCCTCATCGAATTTCAATAGATACCGTTTAGAACGTTTTTAAGATTTCTTTCATAATGTCAAAAAAAGAAAAAGCAAAAGAGAAGATTAAATTTTATTTATACTCCCAGATGTAAGTAAAATATATCATAATATTGATATATTTCTATGAGATATCATATATTATAACATCACATATATAATATCATATATTGATAATTCTATGAGAACAAATTTCCTCCAATCCATCACGGAGATACAAAAGTTAATCAATTTTTTAACCATTAATCGTGAATTGCATTCCAGTATTTTTTTTTCAAATAAATTGTTGAAATTAATTTCAAAAGATGTTACTTTTTCTAGATACGGTTTCGATTAAAACAATCACGCAGTCTTGAATATATATATCTATGAAAATAGGTTTTTAAAAAAAAAAAACAAGAAAAAAGTACAAAAAAAAGAAGCAAAAAAATCAACAAAAAGAAAATCGAAAGAAAAAACCGAAAAAAGGAAGGAGAGATTAAGAAAAGGATAGAGGGGCAGGAGGGACGAAAGGAAGGGCTTAGGTGGGAGCACCGGTGCCCCTTTCGCGCGCACAGTTACCGGGGACTGACTGTAGCCTCTCCTTATTCCGGCTTGGCACAGCTTTCTCTCTCTCTCTCTCTCTCTCTCTCTCTCTCTCTCTCTTTCTCTTTCTCTCTTCCGTCTTCATTCCTTCCACTCCCATAGCGGAGGCCACATACCTCCTTAGGATGCAGTGTAGACCTGTCCATTGGCTGGCAGACACCGCTTCGTTTTTCGAAAGATCGCCAGTCAGAGTCTGTGTACATCTGTGTATGTGTATGTGTGAAGGAAAGGAGAAACAGCAGACAGAGAGAGAGGGAGAGAAAGAGAGAGAGAATAGGGAGAGCAAGAATACTTGCTGGCAAGTCCTCTCTCATCCAGTCTGCGTCATGCTTTTCGAGATTCGTGTACTCGCGCGTTTCATTCCTTTAACAATAAGCATCTCGAAAGGCAAGACAATATGTCGTGAGACGTGATAAATAATGTAAATTATTACATACATACATATGTACATACTTATATAGATGATTAGTTATTAATAAGATTGATACCTTTGCTGGACGTAATATTTTTATGTTTTAATTTCGTTGGAAAGTTAAAAGGACATAAAAGTAATACGTAGGTGAAAGGATCCTTCGAATGGATCGTAAAGGTTCGTAAGAAAAATCTTACGAAAGTAATGAAGTTGATGAAGATGATGGAGAATTATGTTCGCGTGGTGCGAAGCACGTTTGTTAATGGAATTTGCTTTTGCTCGGATTCCAAGTGATTCCCAATTGTGATAGATCGATTTAAGGATATACGAGTTTTGTTCTTCGTTATTCAAGGTACGTCATTATCTTTTTTTATATTTTTCTTGATATAATCGAGATAAACATTAATGTTTCAATAGAACGATTAACAATTTTAGCAAATGAATAATATTAAATCGATTAAATAATTAATAATTCTTTAGGACGAATCTTGACCTATCCTATATATTGATAAACTTTAAACTTAGGATACGAAGGTCATGGTCGTTCAATTGGATATTTTACATTCTTAATAACCGATATATCGAGATATATCCAGGTTAACTCGTATTTTCGTTTCGTTTCGTTGCTTCGAAGATATTCGTGTATCTTGCCAAACTCGTGGCTTTCGTCGTCGTTTTCGCTGGTTCGAGGAAAACCAGTCTGACCAGCGAGAGTCCATGACTCTATGGGGGCGCGGGATCGCCTCCAGTGTTCTGACTTACGAGGAACCGGTGTCAAGTTCGTTGATAGAAAATACGATCGATATTCGCATATGTCTACGTAGTCTTGTTGATTGATCGAGCTTAATATTTCGACAGACGATACTTATTAACAATGATTTCTTCTAACATTAGATTTAACAGACTGCTTGACTGTTATGTTTGAAACGATATATACCAAATTATCCTTCACAATAGCTGAATTAACAATTAACAATTAACAAAAGAATATTAACGAATAATTATTTTTGTTTATTTATCGTCGTACGATTAAATTAATTAATTAATTGCTTTTTCCATTCGAGTATCTGTTAAATTGACAAATGGCGTTTAAAAAACATGAGATAGTTTTAGTGTTAAATGAGATATCGTTGGGATATTTTTTATTTTATATCTTTTATTTTTACTTTTTATTTTATTATATATATATTTTTTTATTATGATATATTATATTATATATATATATATATATATATATATTTTATATATTTTAAGACTTTTTATTTTTATCATATATATTACCTCTAAGATAATTTATTTCTTTTTAATAATGAACGAAGAAAACTCGAGTTAAATGATTATTAATAAATCTAAAAAGAAAACGAATAAGGAAGTACTGCAACGGTTGAGGTTTCTTACCGATGAAAGTGACGCGAGGTATAAGAAGAGCGCGTGGCAGGATATTCCTTTTCTTAGTCATTCATCCTGGCATCACCTGGTCACGCGGTGTCAGGATTCCATGCGCGTAACGTAACGGAGGGGTGAAAGGGGAGGTGCCGTAACGGTTTTTTTTCTCTCTTTCTCTCTCTCTCTCTCTTTTTCTCTCTTTCCCTCTCTCTTTTGCTTCCTCTTTCTTCGTCGACGATTAACGAGTCTAGGACGTTGAAAGAGACTCGTACAACCAGTACAAAACAGTTACCTCGATGTACTAGTTTCTTTTAAGTAATGTAGTATCGATTTTTCAAACGATCCTTTGAATAAAACGTGGACTAGATTTTTAATGAATGACTTTTAACGAAGTTTTATATATCCAATGTTTCTTCGATATTTTATTTTTTCGAATAATATAATAGTTTATTATTAGGATCCGTGAGGATTCAGTTATCGAGAGGTACAGTTTCTTCTACTCGAAATGATTTGATCGATCTTGTATATCATTTTGTACTTGACCGATAGTAATAGCCACTTCTCTTTGAACGTCCACATTCGTCGGTCATCGTCGTAATGCATTTGAAGTTGCTTTTCCGCGTTGCACGATGAGAAGGTGAAATCGTCTTTAAGTGTGAGATAATAAGATTTCATATACGTTTATTGCATTTTTCAACGAAGGCTGAGTCATTGCTCGGTTCGATGAATTCTTCGGCAGAAGGATTCTATTTTTATTCGGTTACTGTAATATTGATATAGATGCGATTAAAGTGTCGATTTATTTAGTTAGACAACGATTTTGTTCGTTCGTTTGTTTGTTTTTTTTTAAACAAATTGTCAAAAACGATTTATTTCGACGAACGATAGAAATTTTTAAGTTTCGAGCGACATGCAACGTAGATGTCTATGTACGTGGTAAATTCGTTTGATTAACAACTACCTCTTTCAGAGACCATCCCTGATAACAGGGTACGAAATGCGGAAGTACTGTCTAAGTGCACGCACGAAGAAGCCATGAAATTATGGGGAAGTTACCTCATAGCTGTCGTTTCTCCTGACAGAATCATTTGTTCTCACAGTTTTACGAATGCTATTCTCTTGACTAATCTTGATCTTAAAATAAAGACGAATGATGGTTCTGGTCGAGGTTCTGTATAATTGAGAAAAAAATTCCGATTATCCACTTTCTAAATTTTCATCATTCAGATTTCAATCTTCTTGTCGTAAGGCGATAATTATGACGGAGAATAAAACGAATTTAAATGCATTCTAGCTTTATTCCCCCGGTTAATAGAGTTGTGTAAGACTTTTGTTCGACGTTCGGTGGTACGAGGCGTTATAGGTACTAGAAAGTTGGCAGCTTGATTCCAACAAAAGGTGCAGCAACGCCGACGTCTCTCTCTCTCTCTCTCTCTCTCTCTCTCTCTCTCTCTCTCTCTCTCTTTTTGCTTTCTCGAATTTCCACCTAACGCAATCAATGATCATGGAACGTTGTTGATCGTACATGTCGGGAATATCTGAAGCAGCCAAAGCCAAAGAAATATTTCGATCGTGTTAACGAGCTTATGGATCGTTTTAATTCTCGATTACGTTGCTCGGTACGCGAGCATTTAACATCCACGAGACTCCTGAAATGGAATCTGATTTCTAACGGCTTTTCACTAACCGCACGTACTCGTTTGAAGTCATTGAGACACCAAACATAGATAGCCACGGTATACCGGTTGGTGGTTTGCTTCAAGGCATTTTTCTTTTTTTTCTTCTTTTTTTGTGTTAATACCGAGCAATAACGCAAGAACGCAGAAGCCAAGGAGAGTCTCCTCTGTTATATGCAGACACGTTTTTCCTATATAGGTATGCAAGGAAGCATCCTTTCGAGCACGCGAGCCACTTCCTTTCTTCCCACTCCGTCTGCGGTTATCCGGCCGTAACTCTTAAGATAATGGGTCATCGAAGTTGAACGTTCTAACGATTCGTTTGTTTCTTCTTACTTTAATAACGTCGTTTAATCAATACCTACTGTGTAAATATATTAACAAAATTGAAAGTTTGGTAAACATTTAGTTTAGAAAATTGATATAATAATCTATTTACTTTCAGACGGATACAATGTGGATGGTTTTGTTTTTACTGTGGGCCACGTGCTCTCTATCACGTGGTCAAGTGATCAATAGAGCACCACATTTTGTTCAAGGAGGAGACATGGCCAGATTGGCCGTTTCCGAAGGTACACCTTCGGGTGCACCGGTTTATACTCTCCAAGGAGAAGATCCGGAAGGTTCTAGATTACACTATTCTATAAGTGGAGAGTATTTCACCGTTAACAGAGAAACCGGCGTTGTCGTTCTTCGAAAAACGCTCGACAGAGAGACGCAAGACTTGATCGAAGTGATCATCAGTATAACGGGTAATCCTCCATCGTAGCGTGATCTCGAGCGCTATTTCTTTTGTAACTTATTACGGTATTTTACACGCTCGTGCGTAACCAACCGCGTTCGTGATTCACTGAAAGAAGTCATTGAATAAAATTTCTATAGACGAGGCTTCGAGGATGTTATAAGAAATGGATGATATAAAGAAATATGTGTTACAGATGAAGGTATCGCAGGATCGGAACCAAATACCGTATCCCTTCGTCGAGAAATAGCAGTCCTAGATGAGAACGATAATCCACCGATGTATTATGGTCGACCTTATGCAGCGAGGGTGCCTGAAAGCGCACACGTTGGTGGTCTATTGCTTCCTGTAGGAACGATCACAATAACTGATGAGGATGGTGGTGTCAACGCTGACGTTCACGTTGAATGTGTCCCAGCATCGCGAGACGACGATGTTTGCAATACTTTCGACGTTTCGACCGAAAAGGTTTCCTTCGATATTTTATATTTCCAACTGATCTATTATCTTGTATTTTACGCTCATCCGAGTGTTGTATATAGCATGTTTATTTTTTAGTTAGCAGAAGGAAAATACGACGTGCAAATAACTTTAGCGAAACCTTTAGACTATGAAAAGAGAAATTCTTATTTAATTAATCTTCTGGCGGTTGACAGTCCGAGTGACCCATCGAAGAGGCTACAAGCTAGAGCTACCGTCGCAGTCGACGTCCTCGATGTTCAAGTAAGTAGGTCTCTGTTCAGAGTCATGAAAGTAACCGGATGCTTAACGGCTCTTGCTGTCTATGTGCCTGTTAATAAAGAAGTAGCCAACGTGGTCTATAATTACTAACACTGATCAAAAAGATATAACTATGATCGATATAATTTTTTCAAATGAACGAGGATCATTAATGATAAAAGTATGTATTTTGTAGGATCAACCGCCGGTTTTTTTGAATGCACCATATAGTGCAGCTCTACCAGAGAATACAGCAGGTAATCACACGGTATTAACGATCAGAGCACGAGACGGTGACACGGGTGAACCGAGGCCATTGCTCTTGACTTTGGAGGGCGAAGATTCGGGTCACTTTGGCCTGGAAGTCGCACGAGAGGGTGACGTCACTCTAGGGAAACTCGTCACAACGAATGTGTCTCTTGATCGAGAGGATCCTAGGATCCTACAGAATGGAGGGATTTACACGTTTCATGTCAAGGCTACTGAATTGATCAATAACGAGATACCAGCTGATTCTGCCACGTCGATAGTAACCATTGTCGTCACTGATGTCGATGATCTTGCACCGGTTTTCAATGAGAATCATTTTAGTCTGAAGATTTCTGAAGATATTGGAAAGGATACTCCTTTACCTGGTGAATATTTTTTCCTAGATAATTGTTATACGTTTGTTGTTAATTATATTAGTTTAATTAAAAAAAAAAATCTTTATTCCGTTAAGGTTTGAACATGATCGTTAGCGACGGTGATGTCGGTGATAATGCTAAATATTTTTTGGCTTTACGCGACGTACCAGAATACTCTGGAATTAGTAAAGCTTTTACCGTTAGTCCTGAGGAAGCACAAGGTAGAGTACCTGTCGTTGTCAAAGCTAAAGACGTTCGTGTGCTCGATTATGATGTTGATGATGAGAATAAAAGAGAATTAGAATTTGAGGTTGTTGCAATGGTCGCAAGCGAAGTGGTGAGTGTAGTATCAATAAAAGTCCTCACAAAGTACACTTGACACCAACTCAAATCAATTAAATTGTTCACTCAATTGAACACTCAATTCAATTAAATTGTTCAGGTTGCAACGTCCAGAGTGCATATTCAATTATTGGATGCCAACGATCATAGTCCAGAATTTTTACAATCTGTTTATAAATTGACCGTCCCAGAAGATGCCGAACCAGGAACTCGTTTTGGAGATATCTTTGCTAGAGATTACGATAGCGGTTCGTTCGGCGAATTAACTTACACATTGCGTGGTTTTGGTGCTGATAAATTTTCAACTGATCCCGAGAAAGGTGGTATTTCAGTTGCGAAGAAATTGGATTACGAGATGCAAAAATCTTATTCGTTGACTATGGAGTCAAAAGATGGCGGTGGTAGAGTTTCCGCTGTTAATATTCTCATCGAGCTGGAAGATGTTAACGACAATAAACCGATCTTCGAACAGATTGAATATTCTAGGACGGTGCGCGAAGGTGCTACTAGTTTCGATCCACAAATGTTCGTCAGAGCCACGGATATTGATGGACCCATGCAAGGAAATGGAAAAGTAACTTACACGATCCATCAGCATAACAGTATGATGGAAGATGTTTTTATGGTATGTGCGTTACTGTCAGTAATACATTTAAAAAATTTCGAAGTATTTCGATTTAAAAAGAAAATTATTATTACAGGTGAATCCAGACAGTGGTGAAGTGACAATGTCAAGACCTGTGAGATCTGGAGATACGGAAAGAGGAATTTACGAGTTGATCATTCGTGCCACAGATGGTGGAACACCACCGCTCTATTCCGAAACAAAACTTTATGTTCGAGTAGGTGTGCCCGGAAATCAAAAGCCCATATTTCGTGGAAACTACAAATCTAATCTACCCGGACCCAGTAGTTATAGAGCGAGATTATTAGAGAACGCTTCACCGGGAACAGAAGTTATTAGAGTGGTAGCCAATGATCCGGATGGTCGAGATAATTTATTGCAATATCATATCGCATCAGGAGCCAAAGATAATTTTGTTATCGATTCCAGGTGATTGAATATTTTTATTAAAATCTATCTCGTAAATAAAATTCTGTATCGACACGGTATATCTGTTTTTATAGTTCAGGTATCATCACAGTTTCTCCAGATGCTCGTTTAGACTTGGAGACTGGAGGTGATAAATACGAAGTGATAGTTTACGCGATTGATTCTGGTACACCGGTTAGAGAAACTGCTAGTACAACCGTTACCGTGAATATCGTAGATGTGAATAACAAACCACCGATGTTCAACGAGTCTACATATTTGGTTTACGTGTCGGAACGTGCAGCTATAGGTATATTAAATAAAATACTGTGCAGAGCTCAGAAGTTTGTTTCTGGAAGGAATGCGGGTTTAATTGGTTGAAACGTTCCAACCACTGTCCCACTCTTGTTTAAAGAAACTTTATATTTTCCTTATTGGCAAAAAGTATCACATTTACTAATGCGATGCGTAACAAAGAGAGAAAATGGAACGCGTCGGAACAGAGTAGAATAGAATGATAAAACATTGGCATGAACGTTCAAGTGTTAAATACTACTTATTAATCGTAATAACCAATGTAAATATAGAAATTTTATGACTGTGCCATTAAGATCCTACTTTGTGAATTTCGAAAGTGTAAAAGGTGGGAATAGGCGGAGCGAATGAATATTTCTTCTTCTCCTCTTGCTCCTCTGTCGTTGGGGGGGCAAATACCTGAGTTCTGCATAGTATATATTACATATAATGTATTCAAACAAAAACTGGATCCTATGCATTAAGACGATGTACATGCTTTGCAGGAGAGTCTGTTCTAAAAGTAGTAGCCACCGACCCAGATTCGGATGCATATTTAGAATACTCCATCGTGGAACCAATAAGAGCAGTCGATAAAACTGGTGTAGCACTGAAAAACACAACACCGTACGATTATAAAACAGCTTTTCGTATTAATTCCAATACCGGATTGATAACTGTTAATCGGGTATTGGATTATCAGGTTGCAGCTGTTGTAATACTCACTGTTCAGGCACAAGATTTAAATGCTGTTGTTGATAAAGATAAACAGATCGCCAATGCAGAGGTGACCATATATGTTCAGGCGTACAGTGATGATAATCCAACTTTTACTAATCCTGGATGGTCTCCTAATAATCCGATGATAAGAGTAGCTGTCCCAGAGGAGCAACCACTTGGCACAACACTTTTGATGCTATCAGCGAAGGAACCAACAACTGGATATTCAGTCCAGAGATTTGAACTCGTTCGAGATGATGATGACGAGGGATACGTTAATGTCGGTGTTCAAAGTGGAAATGTCGTTTTGAGTCGAAGACTTGACTACGAAGCTTTGAATCAAAAGGTAATCAAAAAGATCTTTCCAATTAATCTGAATGTAATATCTGTATGTAAAAATATAATTGTACTTATTATCTTATTTCAGTTTATTCGTTTCAAAGTGCGTGCTCTCGCAAGGGACTACGAGATAACACGAAAAATGTCGGAGGCAAATATAATTGTTGAAGTTCAAGATGTTAACGACAATAGTCCCGCTTTTACTCAAAAAGATTATAAAATATCGGTGCTGGAATCGGCGAAGCCATCTAAGATCGTTTTGAACGTAAAAGCAACCGATATGGATAGTTCGAACACAGAGCAAGAAGTGAAAAGAGGTTATGGCGAAGTGAGATATTCATTAATAGGCGAGAATGCAAATATGTTCGAAGTGGATTCGATTACTGGGAATATACAGGTAAATTCAAATCTATCATTAATGTTATATAACTTTACTGGATCGTTCAACTTATTATTTCAGATCACAGCCAACACGACTCTTGATCGAGAAAGACAATCTGTTCTACGGTTTTATGTCGTCGCATCTGACATGCCCCAGGGTGGTGCAGAACAAAGAAGTACCAGAGCTTTGGTCACTATTGATATATTGGATGTCAATGACAATGCACCAGTCTTCCCACAAGAATCTTATACTGCTGTTATTCCTGAAAATGCTTCAACAGGTGTCAGTGTAGTTAACATCACAGCGACGGATCCAGATGAAGGGGAAGGAGGCCAGATTCATTTCGAGATTATCGACGAAGGAGAAGCCAATGGTAGTTGTTTTAACTTTACGTTTTTTTTCTATCTAATCTAAATGATCAGTCTAGCAATCTAATATTAATCTGATTCTCTAAGGACTTTTCAAGATAAATCACACAAGCGGAGAGATATCTTCGGCTCGAGCATTAACAGGCAAAGGAAGAACAGAACCATACAACATGCGTGTCCGAGCTCAAGATGGTGGTATACCAGCCCTGTTCACGGATGTAATCCTAACTTTATACATCGGTGACGTAGTTAGCAACGATGGAGTTCCTTTGTTCATCAGACCAACCGTTGAAGAAATAGCATACATTTCTGAAAATTCGACGATAGGGAGTCCTGTTTTTCAAGCTGTAGCATCCGATCCTGATGATCCAAATCTGCCAAATGGAAAGATAACTTTCAAGTTTTTAGAAGACGGCAATTTTGGCAAAGATGCTAGTGCTTTTAGGATCAACAGTGAGACCGGTTTGATCACGACGAGGAAACTACTCGATCGAGAAGTTAAGGATAGTTACACTTTGATTTTAGTAGCTCAAGATTTAGGCGTTCCTCCGCAGCAAGCTACTAGGGTACTTCAAGTAATCGTGAACGATATCGATGATCACAAACCACACTTTAAGAGAAGTCTAGATAGTCCACCGATTGAATTAAGTGTTTCAGAAGAAACTTCAAATGGTACCAAAGTGGGTATCGTCGAAGCCATCGACGAAGACATAGGCGAGAATGGAATGATAGATTATGCTATTATTTATGGAAATGAAGCTGGATTATTCACGGTTGAACGTTTGCAAAATAACTCTGCTGTTATCCGATCAAACGGTCGTCTCGATCGAGAATCCATCGAACGTCATTTATTAACAGTGAAGTGTTTCAAATATTCTTCCAGTAAATCCGACGTTGTTCCTAAACCTTACAATCGACAGGATCCGTCGGAGAGACAGGTCCTTATCAAAATTCTTGACATCGATGACAATCGACCTAAGTTTAAAAAAGATAACATTACTCTTGGGGTGAGACTGAACGTACCGATCGACACCAGTTTGATAACGTTGGAAGCATACGACGCTGATTCCGCTGCTCTGCCGATAAATTATTATATGAGCAATGTATCCTTTTTATCTCTGGTAGATCCCTCGATGTCATCATGGGTCACTCCGTCACGTCTTTCTTTGAACTCTCAAACAGGCGAGCTTAGAACCATCGGTTCGATGTCCGGTTATGCCGATGGATACATGGAACTGGTAGTGACGGCTAATAATTCTGCGATATCTGGCAGGGAAACTAACATAACTTTGAGAATATTTTTGTTAAGAGACAGAGATATGCTGAAGTTTGTATTCTCGAAGCCACCCGTCGAAGTTAGAAAGACATTGGAGGATTTTGAGAAAGCTGTGCAAATGGCACTCTCTTTACCAATCACCGTAAACGTTTACGATACTCAGTTTTATTCGAAAGAAGATAATTCTTTAGACTTTTCCTCGACTAGTTCTTGTTTCCAAATGGTTGGTAAAGAGTCTTACGATCTGGACGAAATGAAGGCTTTATTAACCGATTCGAAGAACGAGGAGTTGAAGAAAGTTTACAAGACGTTTAACGTCGAGAAAGTGCAACATTGTGCAGCTGTTGTTGCACGGGCTGATGCATCCATGACACAAATGTGGGTGCTTGCTATTGCCGTTCTTGTTGGTATTGCAGCCATTGTGTCGAGTTGTACGCTTTGTTGCATGCACGCGAAGTAAGTTCATACTTTCTTGCTTTTATCTTTTCCTTTTTTTCTTGTTGTATTTCATTATCAAACAATTAGGAGTTTATTTCTTAAGTGTCATTAATTTGAGTTAGTTAGTTCTAGCAATTCTTTTAACACGTTCTGCTTCAAGAAATCGTAATATTTAGAAAGGAGGTCAGAAAGAAAGAGATCTTGAAAGATTTTGTGTTTCAGATATAAACGACAAGTAAAACACGCACGTTTACGTGAACAACCGCGTCCACCTTTGAGTTATGTCTCGTCTGGCCCAGGAATGGTCAGTGCAGCTTCCCATACAACTTTGGGCCCTGGAACTATGGTTACTTTGGGCCCACACGAGGGACCTTACGAGTGGGGTGCTGATACGACTCTTTATCATCCGAGTACACTTTCTAGAGCATAGGACAATCCTTTCCCTTTTCAAAATTTATTTTTATCTTGATCCAATAAAAGTTACGAACAACTGGATCTCGAAAAATGATATTAAGGACACAAATATGATTTCGTTGTATAGTGTTCACATTTATTCACGATGGTGCATGTACAGGATCTAACTATATTTTATCGAAAGACTTTGAAGATCGAATTAAGAGTTGATTCCATAGAATCGATTCGATTCGATTCGATGAAATTATCGAATGGTGCTATATCTGTATAAAACGAAGTATTGTTATAATATGTAATAACGTTAACATTGATTTAGGATACTTTTTAAGACGTTCGTGCCAAAATACGTCGATTTATCGTAAAGATAATAACTTTTGTACTTTATTTTAGAAAATTTAATTCTAAGGTTGTACATTTTATTGTTCGAGTAGTCATTACTCACTGGTAGTTAGGACTAACTGTGCTAAGAAAATGAATCTCACTTGTAATATAAATCGTATTTAAGAAGAAGTAAAAATTGTACATTCGGTACTACTAATGATAATTAGGGGAAAAAATGTAATGTACATTGTTACGTAAACTATTAAATAGCAATCGATCGTTCTCTTTTGATATCGAATAAAAAATCTTTTCAGGAATTAATCAAGATGGCCAAGTTATCAACGTGATTAGTCTTCTATGAAGTAATACATCCATGATCTCGCCTATTCCGTTAAGTAGATAAATTTAGTTTGTTTCTTTGGTTCGTATAAAAAAGAATATTTTATTATATAATTATATAATTCTTTACTCATTAATCATCATTTTAAAGTCATTTTCATGAACTCTGAAGCAATAACATGTTGGTCGAATATCTTTTGACTTCACGCAAATATTCATAGCGAAAATGTCAAGGTAACAATTTGATCTAATAGACATTTTAACACGGTAGTTAAAATTGAGTGGACGTCTGGAAAGATAACGTCATATAGTAATGATGATGATAATGATGATGATGATGATGATGATGATGATGATGATGATGATGGCAGTGATAATATCGATTCATGGAGAACTATAACATTTATTAACCTTTACATGCGAATAATACTAAAGAATTTCTACACAAATCGCATTAAGTTATTGACAAATCTAATATGCATTTTATTTCTTCGTTTCTATTTTCTTTTTTGTCTACTTTTTTTTTTCTTTTTTATAACGACATCCTGTCATATATATATATTTTACATATATTTATATATATATATTTATAGTATAATAAATATATATATATACATATATATAATATAATATATATAATTCGTATCTTAGTTCGTACGAGTAAAGCCACGATCGAAACGTTCAAATCCTTCTAACGTATCGATATCCGTAGAAAGGTCGATGATTTTGTTTTTCTCGGTCGTTGAATTATCCTCCAACATGGTTGTATTCTCACGATTGTCGCCATCTGTTGTTGTTGTCGTCATCGTCGTCATCGTCGTCGTCGTCGTGACGATACTTTTTTGTGCCTCGTATTCGTATTTCTCCGTACTAGCATAATCTTCCTCCAAGCTAGATTTATGATTAGAAGGTATGATGATCGAACCTCCGTACAGTTCGGTCTGATCGATCGTTTCGTTTGCGTCCTTCTCGTCCTTGATCATCAAAACTTTCTCTTGTAGACGAGTGACAGGTAATGCTGTTACTTCATCTTCTTCTTCGTTCTCATCTTGTTTAGAATTTTCGATGGAGGAATGATCGGTAATATGTTTGGCGATTGATTCCAACGGAGTCATTATTTTTTCGATGATGTGTTCACGTTCCTCGGGTTCTATGATCTCCGATCTATGGATCAGTTCGTGTCTGAAAAGTCCGTTTAAAAATATATATACATATCATATAGTTTCTTTCATATCCTAATACGACAAAGTGAAATATTATGTTTGTTCTTAACGGAGAATTTTCAATGACCTCGAGTTCACCAATACGACGGGGTCTCCAATTCAGACCGTGGCATTTCGTGAGATAAGTTCTCGACGAGCCCGAGGCAGTGTTCACGACGACACTCACTACGAGTGACGTCTTTAGATTTAAAAGAATCAAAGAATCAGCGTCTATCTTCGCGAGTAAGTATCAAGTGTAGACATTGTCAGTGAAAGTCAGTCGAGTTTATAACCGTTCAAAGAGGAGTCCAAACGTAAAAGCGTATTACACGTCGTTTACAATAATTTCGTTTGGTTGTTACTGATGCACGACGTGAGTTAGAACGCCGATTCATTAGCCGACGTCAAAGGAACGGATTTGAGAAAGCAACTGAATACCGTTTATGCAATAACGTACTCACGACTCTTGACTCTAACTTGAAAGTTTTACTATATAGAGGAAACCATTTCTATGATAATGATTATCGTAACGATTTATTATTTTCAAGGAGGGTCCATTTAAATCCATTGTGTTAATTAGTTAAAAAAGAAAAAAGGAAAAAAGAGAAAGCACTTTATTCTTACCTACTCAGTTTATTTTTTCGTCTGGGATAAAGATTCAAATGAAATATCATTTGCTGTCTTTCTTCTTCGTCTGTCAGAACCTGCTGATTAGGTACAGCCACTATAGGTTGAGGGTTAGACGAATAAAATTTTGGATTTCTGTTAAATTGAATCGGTCTTCTAGTCTCGTAATCTTCCAAAGGTATTTGCGGCTTTGGTTTTCCATTTTTTTTATTCTGTTCCACTATATCGGTGATCGGATATATGTCCAACATCACACTGAACGGCTGTGGTTTCTTTCTCTTTTGATAAGAATTAGATATGTATGAATTTTGTAATTGCGATTCTTCTGTCGGCGATGGTTTGTTAAAAGTTGGTCGTAGAAAATATGGATCATAGTAGGGATTGTATCTGTTGATACCAGCTGGTGAAAATCTAAAGAATGATTGTTAGATCTTTCTTAAAAAAAAAAAAAAATAGAAAAAAAAGGAAGAAAGAAAAAGAACGAAACAAAAATATTCGATACCACAATGCAATTATTTGATAATTTATTACCTAACGTTAGAAGTAGCTAAAAGATTTACGTCAGATGGGTGTTTAGGTTTATACTGATAAAATGGATCTCCGTTGTAATTCATAGGGTAGTAAGTGTCATCGATCTCTTCGGATCTATCGGCGTTTAAATTACTATCAGCCATTTCTGGATACACATCGTACTTTTTAGGATTTACGTAAACCCCGGTAAACTTGATACCCCTGCTAGGCATTTCTGCGTCATTCGTTAGATACTTTATGATATCTTGTATGTTTCTCGATGCGTGGGGGTATCGATATTGCGTTAATTGAGGAAATTTCGTACGTTTGAACGAACTCGGATGCGGGGTCCTGTATTCCCAATGAAATGGGGCAGGTCTTCTATCTCCCAAATTATCTTCTTCCTCCGATTCTTGATGTTTGTATCTATTAGAGATATTAACGAAATATTTGTAAGAGACAAATTTTGAAAGATGTAATTATATATATTATACCTTATCGTATATAATGAAATAAAATTGTTTCACCTTTGTTTAACTCTATAAAACATCGCATGATTGTCGAACAGCTGTTTATTCTCTGGATCATCTTCCTCGTCGTTACAATCGTCGATAGATTTCAACAATCTCTTTCGTAGTTTAAAATTACTCGGATTTTGTGATCTCGATTCTGCTTCGATCAATTGTTCCACAGAAGCTTCATCAGTAATTTGATCGGATGTCTCATTTTGACGTATTAATTTTTCTTCCATCTTATCGTCATAGGAACGATCTTCTATCGGCTGTATCGTCGTCTCAGAAGATGTTTTAGAATCTATTATCTTTTTCGAAACATTCGGAGCTTTTCTCAGTGCATTTTGAAGTACATATATGTGTTTCGTTTCTTGATTTATCTTATTAGACGATGTCGCGGAAGTAAAGTCGTATAGGAATACTGCCACCTATCGAAAAGTTCACGTGCTAATGTTAGAAGAGAAAGAAATAGAGAAAGGAAAATAATAATTTTTACATTAATCCAGAGAATCCATAAAGGTTGCAGCGTAATAATAAGAGTAAAAGTATGATCGTTCGTGGAATAGAATATTTCTGTCGATGGTAAAAGCAAATAGAAAAACGAAAAGTTTATATAACCGAAGAAGAAATTGAAAAATTATTGGAACGTTGTTACGTTAGCCAAGGATGATGAATCTCGAACAATTAGAAAAAAAAAGATTGTCAATGTTGGAATATTCGACAGAGAAAAGTCATATATAGCAGTAACTTCCGCATTGTTCGAAGCATCGGCCATGTAATATATTCCTTCAAGCATCTCGATAATATATATTAATTGTACGTTTCTTTTCTTTCTTTTTTCTTTTTCTTTTTTCTTTTTTCCTTTTTCTTCTTTTTTATTTATCCGTCCATCTCTTGAGTCGATGAGTCCGTTACTTTCTCCTCTTCACACCGATTATCCTTTCCCTTTCGTTAGAATCGAATAAAAATTTTCTCTGCCCTTTCGTTGAATCGATCTAACAAGAATAAAATTTTCTAACGTCTACAAGTGAAATTAATTAAGATTCGAAAGATGGACGGACATTGTTAATTCGATAAATTTGCACGATAACAATTTTCTATGTTGCGCGTTATAATTATTATTTCCAATGGAGATACAGCGAACGAGTACAATGATTAAATGAATTAAATATTCTTGTGATTAACCCTATTTCGATTTCTCGCGTGTTAGAGTAAGACTTAAATCCGCATAAAAATTACAACGGGCGGCCCATATGTGAAGGACGCAGAAATCTCTTTGACGCTTGGCTCGCCATGCATAGAAGGTGCTACTCTCTGGATCTACGGTGAAATTTTAATAGTTCATGTCTCTATTGTGCCTCTCACATTAATCATCAGAGAAAACGTTCGAGAAATACATTATTGTACCTTGATTGTTTGTTCTCTGTTATTTATTTTTTTTTTCATTTTCTAATTAAATTTTGTGAAAATCGCTGTATTTAACATATATCAATATCTTTGAAATGATCCTTGCGATCTACAATTGCGATCTAAATTCAACAATATTTTTCTATTATATAATATATGATAAAATTATTTTCGATAATATTAGATATCACATTAGAAGGGAATCAAGATAATTTTCATTATGGAACACATAAACGAGATGTAATTATTCGTCGATTATAATGATTAACCGTTAACGAGGACATTCAATGTTGGACTATGATTCATGACATATACATAGATAAGCATCTATTTTCTCATCGTAAAAAGACCGATATCAATCTTTACGTATTATACAAGAGAAAAACGAAGTTTAACGTTCAGTAAATCAAGTAGCATTGTTTTTAGGCAACAATATCTCGTTAAATGATATTTCATTATTCATGTCTATATTTTTCAATAATTTTTTTTTCAACTTAATTTATATCGTTAATGACATAGAGACCATGATAATAATAATAATAATAATTGATTGTAGATAATAATAATAATAATAATAGTAATAGTAATAGTAATAGTAATAGTAATAATTATAGTAATAGTAATAATAATAGTAATAGTAATAATAATAGTAATAGTAATAATAATAGTAATAGTAATAACGATAATAATAATAATAAGAAGAATAGTAGTAATAATAATAATAATAATAATTTCTTACCAGTATTACCGTTATAAGCACCATTATTCCAATGACAAATTTTCTGACGATCGAATTGTATCGATTTCTGCGATATCGATCGCTACGATCGAAATAAAGT
Organism: Vespula vulgaris; assembly: GCF_905475345.1. Classification (NCBI taxonomy): domain Eukaryota; kingdom Metazoa; phylum Arthropoda; class Insecta; order Hymenoptera; family Vespidae; genus Vespula; species Vespula vulgaris. Next base: position 673,684 of record NC_066589.1, read on the forward strand.
CCAAGTTCGGATATACTTATAGCACTTCTTCGTCCAGGATGCAGCATTTGTTTCCGTGAATTAGATTTATCGGTGTCCATTATTATTATTCATCGATAATTGCTACCATAATCGAATAAATTAGGGATGAAACGTTGTCTAATATTCATTTTATATACATTTATCTATACGTACATTACGCGAATCTAATTCTTTAAAAATTCTTTCTAAGTTCGATATTCTGTCAGATTAAAACGTCGAATAACTGATCTCTTTTTAACACACGAGATGCTATTCTTACGATGCTTTCTATGCTACTAACAAGAGTCTGTTCTTTGCCACGGAGTTTTCACTCGTGATCCTATCATGTAAATAGAAATTTTCTTTGTTCGTGGGGGAGGCTCGTTATGGTAGGAGGAGACAAGTACTTTTTATGGGCTACTTACCTCAACAAAAGTATGATGTATTTATATCGCGTGTTACGATTTTAAACAAATAATTCGAGGATATTATTTTTTGGAACAAAAAAGAAAAAGAAAGAAAAACATTTATTAGCTTTTTACAAATCATTACGCTCTATATACCGCTTAAATTTCTTCTAAATTCTAACATGTAATAAGGATGGTAACTCGACAATATTCCTATAAATTTATTTTATGCGAAGAAAAAAAAAACTTCGCTGACTGCGCGATTCCTTAAATTAACGGCGATTAACGTTTAATTTCGTGTTACATACAAATGTATAAAAATAAAAGGAAGGCAAACAAAAAAGAAAATTATAGAAAAATTTCTTTAGTTCGTCGCATTTAGTTCAGACTAAATCGCACGCGAATTTCAATTTTGATCATCGCTTACGAAAATCAAAGGGGATATCTGGAATCGGATAATTGTAACCTGTTGTTCTGTAGGTCACTGGTGGTAGGGTAGGAGTAGGTCCTGGACTTCCCGTTGGGGTTTTGTACGTTGTTGTGCTAGGCGTTATGCTGTAAATCGGTGTAGGATAAGGAGGTGGAGTTACAGTGATATAAGTCGGCCTTGGGGAAGATGGTGGCAGATAAGGAGGAGGCTTACTACCAGGCGTCGTGCCTCTCGTTGAAACGGATGAAGTTGGCGGTGATTGGCTAGGTGTACCATAGGAAGGTGTCGTGTGAGACACAGTGGTCCTAGTGGTTTCCGTTATATCTGGTGGAAGATAAGTGGGCCTCGTCGTTGGCTTTGTTTTTGGCGTTGTTTTAATTGAAACGTATGGGGTTGTCGTTTCAAAGATATGAGATGACGTTATCGTTGGTCTCGTAGTTCTTTCCGGTGGAAGATAGGATGTGGGTTGGGTGGTACGTATGTGAGATGTTGTTTTGATAGTAGAGAAAGTTGTAACTGTTGGCCTTGTTGTGAATCTTGTTGTAAATTGAGTAGTTGAGGTTGGACGACTGGTGGTAGTTTCTGGTGGAAGATAGGTCGGTGGTTTGTAAGAAGATTTCGTTGGTGGTCTAGTAGGTATGGTAGGTCGTGATGTTGGAGGTAGATAGGTTGGCTTAGTAGGAGGTTGAGTTGGTGGTTGGTATGGAGGTTGTCTGGTAGGAGGTTGCGTTGGTGGTTGATATGGAGGTGGTCTTGTGGGAGGTTGTGTTGGAGGTTGATATGGGGGTTGTCGTGTAGGAGGCTGCGTTGGAGGTTGATAAGGAGGTTGTCTTGTAGGAGGCTGTGTTGGAGGTTGATATGGTGGTGGCCTTGTAGGAGGCAATGTTGGTGGTTGATATGGAGGTGGTCTAGTAGGAGGTTGCGTCGGTGGTTGATATGGAGGTGGTCTTGTAGGAGGCTGCGTTGGTGGTTGATATGGAGGTTGTCTTGTAGGAGGCAACGTTGGTGGTTGATATGGAGGTTGTCTTGTAGGAGGCAACGTTGGTGGTTGATATGGAGGTGGTCTAGTAGGTTGCGTTGGTGGAGGTAAATAGGTGGGCTTAGTAGGAGGCTGCGTTGGTGGTTGATATGGAGGTGGCCTTGTAGGCGGCAGTGTTGGTGGTTGGTACGGAGGTTGTCTTGTAGGAGGCTGTGTTGGTGGTTGGTAAGGAGGTGGCCTTGTAGGAGGTTGCGTTGGTGGTTGATATGGAGGTGGTCTAGTAGGAGGTTGCGTCGGTGGTTGATATGGAGGTGGTCTTGTAGGAGGCTGTGTTGGTGGTTGATATGGAGGTTGTCTTGTAGGAGGTTGCGTCGGTGGTTGATATGGAGGTGGTCTTGTAGGAGGCTGTGTTGGTGGTTGATATGGAGGTTGTCTTGTAGGAGGCTGTGTCGGTGGTTGATATGGAGGTTGTCTTGTAGGAGGCTGAGTTGGTGGTTGATATGGAGGTTGTCTTGTAGGAGGCAATGTTGGAGGTTGATATGGAGGTGGTCTAGTAGGTTGTGAGGGGGGAGGTAAATAGGTTGGTCTAGTAGGAGGCTGCGTTGGTGGTTGATATGGGGGTTGTCTTGTAGGAGGCTGCGTTGGTGGCTGGTATGGAGGTTGTCTTGTAGGAGGCTGTGTTGGTGGTTGATATGGAGGTTGTCTTGTAGGAGGCTGTGTCGGTGGTTGATATGGAGGTGGCCTTGTAGGAGGTTGCGTTGGAGGTTGATATGGAGGTTGTCGTGTAGGAGGCTGCGTTGGTGGTTGGTATGGAGGTGGTCTTGTAGGAGGTTGTGTTGGTGGTTGATATGGAGGTGGTCTGGTAGGTGGTTGAGTTGGTGGTTGATATGGAGGTGGTCTTGTAGGGGGTTGTGTTGGTGGTTGATATGGAGGTGGCCTCGTAGGTGGCTGCGTTGGTGGTTGGTATGGAGGTTGTCTTGTAGGAGGTTGCGTTGGTGGTTGATATGGAGGTGGTTTTGTAGAAGGTTGTAATGTTGGAGGAAGATAGGACGGTTTAGTTGGAGGTTGCGTAGGTGGTCTAGTTGGTGGTCTTGTAATTGGTTCTTCTGGTGTAGGATAAGGTGGTCTCGATGTTTTGGGTGGCAATGGGAAAGGGATTTTTGGCGTCGATTTAGAATATCCTGGATGTGGTGTTGTTTCGTACGGTGGTCTGGCTGGTGTCTGTGGTGGTTGATATGGAGGTCTGGGTGGAGTCTGTGGTGGTTGATATGGTGGTTTGGTTGGAGTCTGTGGAGGTTGATATGGTGGTTTGGTTGGAGTCTGTGGAGGTTGATATGGTGGTCTGGTTGGAGTCTGTGGGGGTTGATATGGTGGTCTGGAAGGCGTCTGTGGAGGCTGATATGGTGGTCTCGTTGGAGTTTGTGGAGGTTGATATGGCGGTATGGATGGTGTTTGTGGGGGTTGATACGGTGGTCTGGTTGGAGTCTGTGGAGGTTGATATGGTGGTATGGATGGTGTTTGCGGTGGTTGATATGGAGGTCTGGGTGGAGTCTGCGGTGGTTGATATGGTGGTATGGATGGCGTCTGCGGAGGTTGGTATGGAGGTTTGGATGGTGTCTGTGGTGGTTGATACGGTGGTCTGGTTGGAGTCTGCGGTGGTTGATATGTTGGTATGGATGGTGTTTGCGGTGGTTGATATGGTGGTCTGGCTGGTGTTTGTGGAGGTTGGTACGGTGGTCTAGTTGGTGGGCTCGGTGGTAATGGGAAAGGGATCGTTGGTGTTGATTGTGGATATCCTGGATGGGGTGTCGTTGGATGAATTGGTGGTTTAGTTGTTACCCTCGGTGTAGGTGGAAAGGTGAGTGGTTCTTCCGGAGTTGGATACGAGTATGGTGGTTTTGTCCTTGGCGGTAACGTCGAAGGAACAAGTGGCGGTTTGGTCGTCACCCTCGGTGTAGGTGGAAAAGTTAGTGGTTCTTCCGGAGTTGGATACGAGTATGGTGGTTTTGTCCTCGGCGGTAACGTCGAAGGAACAAGTGGCGGTTTGGTCGTCACCCTCGGTGTAGGTGGGAAAGTTAGTGGTTCTTCTGGAGTTGAATACGAATATGGTGGTTTTGTCCTCGGCGGAAACGTCGAAGGAATAGGTCGTGTTTGGATGGTCACTTTCGTTGTAGTATCTCTGTTTAAAGGAAAAATTCTTCACTAAATAAAAATATCCACTGTCACGTTTTCCCTGTTACTTCGTACGCTTACTGAAAATTTAGATAACTTTTTAATGATGATTTCTTTTTTATTTGATTTACTCACCTACTAGGAGGTAAAGTGAAAGGCTTGCTCGGCGTCTCGTAATGATATCCATCGAATGCTCTTTGGGGTATTGGATAATTCTCTATCGCTCGTTTATCCCTTTCAATATGCTTAGCATTGCACGTGGAGAGTACTGCCACTAGGGTGGCAGTCCACAGCAGCTTCCACTGTGAACAAAAAAAGAAAGAAACAAAATTGAAATAGAATTTATATTAACCAAACTTGTTCATCTTAAAAGATCGCGATAGATCGAACGTCATCTCCGTGGGATAATCCCATGCCCCACCCACAAAGAATTTACATAACGACATCGTGCGATCCGGTGACGATCGTGAAAGGTTTGTTGGCATAAAACACGCCGTACGATCAATGCTTTTACTGATTAGTAACTTGCTAAACTACTAGAGATAGCTATTGGTGGTCATTTCTATAGTCGTATTAGCTAATCGATTTTTATAAACCGGTGATATTGATTAACGAGGTGCTAAATGAATAGTATATATATATATATATATATATATATATATATATATATAAATTCTTCCAAGAAGTTAGTTGTAATTTTCACATTTATACGTCATAAAATTATCGATGATTTCATTGAATTTTAATTATTTTTAATCAGACTATCCTGTATCGATTGAGAGTTTGCCAAATCTTATCTCGTTCTTACGTGATATCCTACAGACACGAAGCGACGAATGACGGATTCTAGCTCGAAGAAACGTCCAGTGACCTTTAGGTTGTATAATTTATATGGAAGGATCGCACGCTTGTAGGAGAGAGAATATTCTTTAGCATTGGTGTCCGTCAGTGATGTGCAAAAGGTTTTTTACAGTGTTGTTTTCAAGTGTCGGCGTGTATCTCCACGGTCTGTGAAACACGCGATACACATTATAGCAAGGTTGCACTCGTCTTTCCTTGCATAGCTACTTAATGCACTTGGTATAAATATTCATGATTCAAATGTTTTAGAAACGCAAACAATACGATCCCTTTCATTTCCTATATTTTTAATTAATTTAAATTTTCTTATAAGTGAAAAATTTGATCTTTTTTCTTTTTCTTTTCATTTCTTTTCTTTTATAAAATTAGATCGAAGAAATCAATCGATCGTTATGTACTTGACCGATTTATTTACAATCGGAGAAAGCGATAAGATGTTCCATGAGATAATGAGGAACCAATATGATGGCTTTTATAAGATATCTACTCCAGGACTTCATCGCTTATGGGATGTGCAAACTTTCTTGCATCATTGCACGAAGAAGCAGACGCAATCCATATCCAGCGTGTTATAAGACGCAAGTCGATGAGTAGCTCCGAAGAAGTCGTACATCGTTCGTGATGTAATCTTTGAGAACACAGACAGCAGTAAAACGGAACACGTTTTAAATTCATAAAGATATGCTATTCGGTTTAGTTTAATACATTTTTATCGGATACGTAAAAACGTAAGATAAACGATAAAAATTGCCTAATCTCTTAAATCATATGGTTTTTTAGAAAAATTTAATTGTTTATCATGTAACAGTTTTATATATATAACAGTCGCTATATAAAAATTATTATTGGAAGGTTGACAGATCGATTTCTTTTAATTTATAACTTTCATGGTGGATGATATGCTCGTATCGTAAATCAATGGAGTTGGATACGGCGCCTTCTTTCACTGTCGAAAGATCTATAGGAATGAAATACACGAGATACAAGCTAAAATAGTTTCTTGCATAATGTAAACGCGTGTTGCAGTTACGCATTACGACTTTGGTACTAATAAAGCGTAGAGACGAAGCGAGATGAACAGGCGCGGACTAAACGTCACCGTTCTTACGTGCACTTTCTAATTATTTGCTGCTCTATACGCTGATAATGCACGTTATTATATCTATGAAAAATGAAGAGGGACGAAGATAGCGATATTGTGAAACGCATTAGAATCCGCCTATTGAGATATGCACGAGATAGGATTTCTATGATTAACAAATCGAATTTTTCGTCGAAACTTTCTATGAATTTTATCAGATTTGTTCTTCGCATCTTTGATGCTTCAGAGGAAAAGAAAGAAGAAGAAAAAAAAGAAAAAAAAAGAAATTGAAAGAACAAATCTTTTTTATATATTTATTATTCTCGAATGTTAGCACGGAGAAAGTTCTGTTGGCGAATGTCGGAAAGAATCGGAATACGTTTCAACGCTACGTGATTGTTCTTTATCTCTTTTGCTCGTTAACAGTTATCGTTAAATCCTAGAAAAAAAAAAAAGAAAAAAATATCTGGTCATGCATACAAGTATCGTCGGTATGTAAGACATTCGCTCTTAACATAACAAAGATCCGCCTTGTTTTATGGAACATGCAAATGGAAAAATCTATTCTCCGTTTTTATCTCGATGTTATTATACGACAAGGACGTTGCACGCTCGCGCTAATATAGAAGATAATTGAACGTCGGATTTCTACTTTCACTATTAATAAAAAAGTAAAGTATCGAGGCATCGTTTAATGATTTCTTCTATGTATTTATAGAATCTCTTTACTTTTTTCCTTTTCTCATTCTTTTCACAAATCGAATACACCTGCGGTATAAATTTATTGCTTAAGAATGAAGATGCTTTTCTGAAATTCTTAGTCGTTGTTAATAAGTAAGAAAGAAAAAGAGAAACGGTAAAAAAGGATACAAAAATAAAGAAGGAAAATAAAAAGAAAGAAAAAGAAAAATCTCATGCCATCGTCTCGCCACAAGGTAGAGGTTCCAATTATGACGAAATCGAAAGTTAAGTCGGCCGATCACTAAAGTAACTGGGGAAGGAGTACGTAGGAAGAAAAATAAAAAAAAAGAAAAAATCAGAAGAAGAAAAAAAAAGAAAAATAAGATGAAGAAGACGAAGAAGAAGAAAAAAAATCAAGACAGAAAAGAAGAACGACAAGGTATTTATCATTCTTACGAAAGGCCGCGGGTCATCTTGAAATTTACTGACCAATTTGGCTTCTCTCGATTACACAATCAAAATACCTCTCTTTTTTTCTTCAATATCTTCTCCTTTATTTATTTATTTATTTTTATTTTTATTTTTATTTTTATCTTTTCCTTTTTCTTTCTGTTTCTTTTTTTTTTCTTCGTCTTATCTCAAAGTAATAACGTATACGATCGTAGTCGAGAATAAACTTTTTTTTTCTCGACAAGCGTTCTCGTATCGTGCGGCTTACGTCAATTCAAAGATAAAAGGAAACACGTGGGCGCGTGAAGAAAAATACTACAAGATGAATCCTCCGAAACGACTGTAGTACTACCAAAGGTAATAAACTTAGGTGATGATAGTTGGTTGTAGTACGAGGTAACGAGTAGGTGGTTATAAGACATAACCACAGAGAAATTGAAAGTTCTTTAACGTTGTAATAATCGTTAAACCAACGACGAATTGTCATTGACCTTCGTTTACTTAATTCTCATTCGCATTTGAAAAATACCATTCGAATGATTTGTCTTTGAATTCATCAATAAATAGGTATGTAATAAGTTTCAATAATAATCCTACGAACAATAGTACGTACATAAAGAATTTCAGAAAAAAAAAGGGAAGAAAAAAAATTCCATCAACGCGCGCGTCATCTCGCACCAAACTTTAATACAACGTTTAATCATGGATTTTACGGTCATACCCGCTCTTTGTTAATCATTCGTAATAAATGTCAGCTACGACGGATTAGTCGAAGGTAATAAATCGTTTCGCGAATATAAACGAAACGATCCTTGAGTTGAGAGGAAAAAGAAAGGGAGAAGGAAAGAATGAAAAGTAAAAAGAAAAAGAAAGAAGAAAAAAGAAAAGAAAAAGAAAAGAAAAGAAACAGTTAAGAGATGGACAAGTCGAATTACATTTCTGACTCCCACGACGAACGTTTTCTCTTATACGATCGATTTGGAGGAGTGATCCATCATTCTGTCTTTATTATATTTGTGTGTGTGTGTATGTGTGTGTGTACGAGTATATATCGATCCTCTAAAGCATACAAAAGAAATCTGAAAAGATTAAGACGTGTGATTATTTGCTTATGTAAATACATTGAAATTTCGATGCATTCTTATCGCAATTTTTATTTCTATTTCGATTTCTAATAATAAATATATTTTTTGATAAAAAATTAATCGTAACATTTACAAGAATCAATATTCTCGAGTTCGTATGCTAATCGAAATAATCGAGTATTCGTCAAAGAAATATACAATGTTGTATAAACGAAAGAGAATCGAGAGTAAAGTTGGTTTGATCTTTCACCCCTACGTGAATTAACGATTCACGTAGTTAAATTATCACTCGGTAAGTTCGTTAAATATCGATGTTTTCTAAGAATTTATTTGGCTTTGAAACTAACCACGATTTAATTAAATTTTCATGAGTTCAACATACGATACGATTAACCAGTTTACACAACGATCAGATCTAATACGGTTTCTACTAATTAGACGATAGCAATCGAGTTCTAGCAATTGTTAGAATATAAAATAGAAAAGAAAAAAATAGGATGGTATTTTATAAATTCGTAAAACATTTTTTTTCCAAATAATCATTATATTCATTTTAAATGGAAAAATAGGAAACGGTTTAGGCGGAGAACATCCTAAGATATTTAAGATCTACTAGAATGTCACGTTACGTCACGGATCCTCACGACTTCTAATAACGCAGGAGTCGAGCGATTCGATAGCGTCTTTTATTCGGAACGTATAAAATTGACCTTTAACCGTTTAGAAATTTCTCTATTGCGCTAGTCCGAAAATGAATGGACGTTGGATTAGACCAAACGATTCGTTGCGTGACGGATCGTTTTTTTTTTCGAGATTGCATTTACGAAAATTGCTCGGGAAGTCGTTTTTAACGTGAACGAGTATGTTCTGTTTGGAAAACGGGAAATAAGAGTACTTTGAGGACTCAACAAATTTTACGGACGTTGTTTCGTACTCTCTCTCTCTTTCTCTCTTTCTCTTTCTCTCTTTCTCTTGTTCCGTGAAATTACGTAAAGAAAAAAGAACAAAAAGGAAAATGAACATACGAAAGTTTCTACAACGAAGATAAGATGATTAGAAAAGTTTTTATAGTGTTTCCTAATGTCGCATGATTGAAAGGGAGAACGAAGAAAGTATTGTCGAGAGTAAACGTCGTTGGAATATGAAAGATGGAAAATGTGCGCACACACACACAAGCACACGCACATACACAATACTCACACACGTACACATACACAACGATAATGCAAATGGTATTTTCGCGCGCATTTTAAAGGATACCTCTCGATCTTTGAATCATGGTTTGAGAAATCAAGTTCGAGTAGCTCGATCAGACGCATTTTATAGTACCATATTAAGTAAGTTCTTTTGTTTATGTCGCCGTAAAAAAAAGAAAGAGGAAAAAAATAAGAGAGAGAAAAAATAAGAAGAAAAGAAGAATTCCATCAGATCTATCGCGAGTTAAGAAACAATGATAACCTTTGACATTTATGCGCCAACAGCTGGCTGCCGTTCGAGTCTTGCTATTAATTCCTAAGAGGTTGTGAGCACGGCCGCGCTACGTGCAAATACCAACCGCTAAGCTCACCATCGGAAATATTATTTTACAAGCGAATGAAAGTGCGAAGCGACGAAAGTTTCTTCGTCTTTTTCTTCTTTTTTCTTTTCTCTTTGTGGCATAAAGAATGGAGAAAAAAAGGATAGATGATGACAATAGAAAACGAATATATCAGATGATCGCGATCGAGCACGTGTTCGTTCGATAGATCAAAAAGGGCACACTTTTCGACCTAAATTCTCATTTCGAAGAAATTCCTTAAAAATCCGAGAAAATTCATAGAACACGTAACAGTTCTAACCGCAGATGTAATTTCTCTCCCGAGATAATATAGATTCTCACACGAGTTTCTCGTCGTTCCGACGAACGAGCTAATCAACAATTTTTTCACCAAAAGAAGAAAAAAAAAGAAAGAAAGAAAAGAAGAAAATAATAAAATAAAATGAAATAAAGAAAAAATAAAGAAAGGATTATCCACAATCGCACACTATCGTCCCTTCCGTTGTTCCAATACCATTACACAACCCTCGAAGGTGTTATCTCCGTTCACTCTTAAAACGTACGTGGTCACTAATACACAAAACTCCTCGATTACTTACCATCTCACTAATTCTACGAATGTGCTCTCGTTAACACGATCAACCGAGCGAGGGGCGAGTCAAAACGAACGCATGTCTCGCGGGATCTTCGGTGTCCCGAGATAGAGTTCTGACTTCTTCGTCCCGAGCAAACGTTGAGAGCATTTATAGGATTCACCTGATTGAGTTGGTGGTGGTGGTGGTGGGGGTGGGGGGTGGGGAACAGGATTGAGGAGAAATGTTCGGTCCATGCGATTATTGCGATCCGATGTGTCCAAGAGGATGCTGTAATTCTTCTTCTTTCGTGTCGCACTCGAGTGGGAGAGATAGAAAGAAAGAGAGAAAGAGAGAGAGAGAGAGAGAGAGAGAGAGAGAGAGAGTATTCATGTGAGTAAGGGGGAGCCAATAGCACACAAGATAACAAGAAGGATCGAGAGAGAGAAAGTGAGAGTTCGCTTCGAGAGAAGAGAAGGAAAGAAGGACGATGCGAGCCAAGTTCTCTTGAAAAGGTCCATCGAGTTGTGTGAGCCGACATAAGGAATCTCACGATCCATCGTTTCGGAGGATTCAAGGATAAACACTTTTTATCGAGCATCCGTGCTGGAAATTTTTGGATACGAGATATATATACATATATTCATTCGTAGTTATAAAACAAAAGATAAATAAATAAATAGAAAAATAGAAAAATCTAAATCGAACGTTTCCTATTTTTGATTTTTTTTCTCTTTTGGTCAAATCATTTCTGATAGGATCAGGATTCGTCATATATACTGGGAAAAGCCGGCTTTCGACTTAATATCGTAATACCTAATAATAGCTTATTCGTTAATTATATTACAAATTAGTAAAATGCGATTTAATTACGCGAATCAAGAAGGTTTTTAAATGCATTACTAGTCATTCGAGTACAATGATACTTGTCGCGACTACTGCATTGTAATTACAATGTGTAACTTGACTGAAAATGCTTCTTGGATAACGACGGTTGCTCATTGTTAACCGTGCGAAAAAGAAGGAGAAGAAGAAGATGATGAAGGAATGATTTGGCGGAACGGTATAATGGCAGAGTCCCTGTACTTGACTGTGCAATCTCTATAGACACCAGTTATCATAGCACTTATCTTCTCGCGAATTGATCGTACATGCGATTTTTCAATTAAAACTAAACGATTAATTAAAACATGAAAGATATTTACAGTTAGATTTCTATTTTGGAAATCGTTCGATCATCGAACTTTTTCTAATTAATTTCGATTATGCAATTTGAAAGCATCGTCAAGAGGAGGGTAGAACGAATATGTATTACATAAAACTGTTTGCAGGAAGTAAAGGTGACTGTCGAGCAAGGATAAAACGATGTTCGATGGTTGAACGGATCAACAAGAGCGTCGTACGAGTTCATTGACCTTATCTTTCCTCATGCATCTTCTATTTGCGTTAGCGTGTATGCAATGCAACAAGGAAGAACGATTTTTCTTTTTCTTTTCTTTGTTTTTTTTTCTCTTTTCTCCACCACACACAACGTTCGTTAGTTTCTTCATCAGCACTCGAAAATTTCTTTTAAATCTATCCTCTTCGTCGTTTCTTCGTTGTTTCAAGCATGCTAAATGGAACGGTAAAAGGATAATTATTAGTAGACGATGTAATTTAATTAACGTTCACCGAAGAGATGATATTTTCTCGATATACGCAATATCGACGTAACGATCCATCGAAAGAACATTAATATATCTTACCTTCACGTTTATTGCATATTATACAAAATAAAGATGCCAGGCTACTGTATTGTATTTGTATTACAATATATTATATCTGTACATTACGTGCTAATGTGCTATATTTTTATATAATAACATCGATAGAAAAATGAAGCTAAATAATCGTTTTCCTTAACAAGTGTCAAACGATCGATAGATTTAGATTATAGATGAAAATCGATCGAGGTAAAAATCTCATCAAATATATTCGATCCTTCTCTTTCTCTCATTGATCGTATAAACAGCATAAAGGTCGATTTCATGGTTTATACGACCTTCTAATACCGGACTCGCGGACTTCGATCAAAATTTATTATTCTATTCGTGAATTCTCAAGGCCAACGTAGTCTTAACGGCAATTATCTATGAATGAAATCCTTCTACTCTCGTAGATCTTAACTTTCTCTCTCATGTGTATTCACTTTTCGTGTGAATGAAGGGATTTACGATGTCGTGTTTATCTATGTTAGTACATACGGATGCAAATATATATATATAAATATATATATATATACATATCTGTATATATTTATATATAATATATACATAAGTATACATAAAAGGTCATAATCGCGATTTCTGTTCGACCTTCGATCTTTAATTACTCTGATATAAATCTTTAGTAAAGACGTCGTGTTAAACGATGATAGGAGACGTCGAATAATACGGCATAACAATTTTTTCTCTCGACAGTATATCGAACAAATAAGGGAGATAGAATAAAAGGAGAAGTTTCAAAATCGATAACTACAACTATAGACGGACGTACGGAAATATTATGGTAGTATGTTAGTAAGTACCTTTCTCTCATCAGGATACGTCTTATTTATGTTTCCCTCGCTTATATTCCACGAAACGTACATCGGATAAAGAAAGATTTCGTCTCCCAGTGCTTCATTACGTTCAGTATAGAGATCTTTAATTCACTATGCGATGATTATCACAGATTCACACTACTAGAGTAGGCGTTTTCAACGTGGGAGAGCACGTATTTACGCAAAGCGGAAACATTTTCGAAATCACTATGTTCTTTCAACGAAGTCACTCGTTCATCTATCATTAAGACATTCGCTATTCGAATCATGCAAATTCTTGCAAGTACTGATGTTATTTTTACGAAAAAAAGAATATTATTATGCATACGAAGTCGGTAACTAAAAAAAGAAACTAAAAGAACGATTAAAAAAAGAAAAAGAAATAAATTACTTTGAACGATCTTTCAATCAAAGAAATTCACAGTATTTTTAGGTAAAAAAAAAAAAGAATTAAATTAAGAAGCAATTAAAAAAAGAAAAAAGAATGACAAATTACTTTCAACGATCTTTTAATCAAAGAGATTCAAGGTATTCCTTTCTCTCTCTTTCTTTCTCTGTCTGTCTGTCTGTCTCTCTCTCTCTCTCTCTTTCTCTCTCTTTCTTTCATCGAGTTACCGTGATCTTTATGTGATTATTTTGAAGTTAAATAAAAGAAATCATTTCGAAGGTCGAGATTGATTGGTAAAGAATTTTTCGTTTGGACCGATCGTAGAAACCTTGGAGATACTTTCGGGAAAGATGACCTTGAGAATGAATTAGATTCGATTCGATTCGTATAGAAAAGGAAGATGTTCGAGCCAAGGTGAACTTGCTAAGAAAATGCGATTGGATTAGGATAACTAGCAAACAAATTTATATGAAATAAAGTATAATATTAACGAGATGTAGAAGATATTTAACGAATGATCTAACGAATATTCCCTTAGGTATTACATAATCGACTAATAATCGAAATTATCGATTAAATCTTACGAATTTTTCCTTAACTTAAACTTGAGGGTGAGAGATGATTGGCGTTAATAAAAATCCAATCCGTGAGTCAAAGAATTTTTACAAAAATTGTTACGATAATGTATGAACGTAAGGTAAATGCTGAGATGCTCGTTGACCTGAAAAGTTACAACCGACCTCAGCGACTCCTCTTCGAAGATACGGACACTCTCATTGGAACTCTCTTTTCCATAATTATTACGTAAGTATGAGTCGATTACGAAACTTGACGAATATTTTATATCGTCGCTCTTACTCATATCTTTTTCTTTCTTTTTTTTTTTTATTAGTTTTCTTACTCGAGTATGAGGAAAGAAAGAGCGAGAAAGAGAGAAAAAGAGAGGGGAGAGAGAGAGAGAGAGAGAGAAAATACGAGCACAAAGGACGATCCTTCGAGGAGAAGTCACACATGATCTATTCCATGAAAGTAAGACGTGTACTCTAATTTCTTCTTTCGCATCATATCATTGTTTCTTACAACTTGACTTAATCCATGCCGACGTAATTACATCTGTTGGTCCATGCTGTCATTCGAATAATGAAAATGTGCGAACAAAGTACCGATAAATTAGATAGAATTAAATTATGCAAATTATTACTCGATGCATTCCTCGTAGGAAACGCAAGCGTTTCGTCATTGGAAGTATACGAATGAGAGCAGAATTTATCAAGATTTTTTTTTGCTCACTAACAATAAAAAATATCAATTAGATTCAATTCGTTTCTATCGTAGAACAGAAAAGAAATAATCAAATTGTACGAATAAATCGTAACTTGTTCCAGAAGAAATAATTTCTTTCTTAATTAATGACATCGATTAGTATTCATATATTACTTCAATAATAGATGTGATAGCGTGTTGTACAATTGTAATCTTATGTTTAACGTTAATTAAAGATCAAAAAACTTGTAATCTTTTTTCCTCATACTCTGTTAATAAAAGACGATCCTGTGTGATAGATGATGCGCTTGATATTTCAGCTTATACACGGTGCTGCAATTTTTGTAATGAAACTCCTTTAGAAAGTGAAAATGTTCGATCACACTTATAATGGGATAAATTATATGCTCGTGATTATTCTATAGTACATGAATACATACGTTCTTATGTACCTATTTCATTAAACGATCATGCTTGGTTTTCCTTGAACTGGTCTACCTTTTCGGATATTTCTCTTTATCTCATTTGTTGTTCTTTTTTCGGTCATTCGTTACACAACAAAGTTTGACTGCTCGTTAAGGCCACGAAAAAAAAAAAGAAAGAAATAGAATGAGTAAAGATTCACCGTTCACTTGTTTGAAGAAGGTCATGGATTTAGGTCGCTAGGTTAAAGATGCGTTCTCGTATCATAACAAGTAGTATACGCGTTTTCCTTAATCCTTCAAATATTTTTGATTAATACGAGAGACCTGGAATTTCGTCTTACGAAATTACACGTATTACAACGTACGAGGAGAACTAAGAAAATTCTTGTGAGTTCATCGACCTTCTAAGCAATATATATCTGTAATAAACGAAAAAAAAGAATGGTCTTCGTGATCGTATCTTTTCGTATTAGGCTGGAAAAAATTTCGTCAAACGAAACGAATTTGCAAAGAAACGTGGTCATAATTTATTGTTATGTGTTTAGAAATTTTACATCGCTTGGGATCAGTTTTCTAATGCGACGTAATTTAATCTTATTTAATAAGATTTTGAAATCCTTAGCTTCGCCAAAATTCATAAATATCTTTTATATAATCGGACCAACGTGATGACTCTTTATTTCCTTTCGCTTAACTCTTATATATGTATATATATATTTTTTTTTTTATATAAATACAAGAAATCTTTGAAAAAGCATAATACAAATTTGTGAGATACAATGTTACGATGTAAAATTAATCGTAAGGGAATTTTCGAAAGCACAGACTTATACAGTTCGCGTAATTTGAAACACGAGAGAAATAAGATAACTTTCTTATTGATATCTTCCTTTTGAAATAAGTTTGTCACTGGAATGATAATCACAGATAATATCCATAATGTCCGAAACCATGACCGAAACCGTAGTATGGATAACCTCCTGAAAAAGAAATTAGAGTCGATAGAAAGCGTATGGGTTTACGTAAAATGATTATTTTTTAAATGTAAAATTTTACCATAATATCCGAAACCATGACCATATCCGTAGAATGGATATCTGTAGCCATAACCATAACCATATGGGTATCCAAATCCACCGAATCTGTAGCCAAGATATCCAGGTTTCGCAACGGCCATGCCGACGATGAGACTCAACAATAAAACTATTAACTAAGTTGGGGAAAAAAAAGGAACTAATAATATAAACAGACGTAATAGTGAAAGTTTATCATAAGAAAAAAAAAGAGATTCTAGGTTGCTATTAAATTATCGACAAATGACTACTGACATTTTCGAGGGTTCTTATAAATCTATTTTCTTTTTCTTCCGATCTCTATATTTTTTTATTTATTTATTTATTAATTTCGTTCTTTCTTTCTTTTTATTTTTTATATATTATATTTTATATCTATATTTATTTATTTATTTATTCATTTCCTTCTTTCCTTTTTTTTATTTTTTATATATTATATCTTATATTATATTATATCTATATATACTCTTTTTCTTTTTAATAAATTAATAAATTACGAAAAGAATACTAATACATAGGTAATGAATTACTCACGAGTTTTGAATAGGCCATCTTTTGTCTGTTCTTCGTCGATCGGATCGATCTAACGTCAAAGAAGACTAGAACCCTGTCGAAGGAAACTGTCGAGTTTGGATACGAGTAAACCTCTTTTATAAGAAAGCCGGTGGTGCTGTTCTCGAGATTTTTTTTTCCCTGGCTACGGTATTGGTCCGTTCTGGACGTTAATAGCAAAGCCCATTGTCAGGGAAGATTATACGAATGCAATGTAACGTTATGAAAGAATAATGCATGGCGTGGTCACACACGTGTGGCTGATGCCGAGGTAAACTCGATGTACATCGGGTGCCTTGACATCCAAATTTCTTCCCAACGACTATGTCGTCGACGATTCTTGATTAATAGCCGTAAATAGCTTGACTACTTATTATACCAAAGATAGATAGAGAGAGAGAGAGAGAGAGAGAGAGAGAGAGAGAGAGATAATACGTCGAGCGAAACCATTGCTTAATGCATCATAATTAGCGATCACTCAACGATATACGCAAGTGATATCAATGTGTTAGAGAGTTGAAAATGAAACCTTCCTGTCACGAGTATCGTAAGCGAAACAGAAAGAAGAGAAGAAAGACAAATGCTTGCTCCGCTGAAATTTTATGTAAGAATATTGAAAGATATAGGAAAGGGGATAGAGAGAGAAAGAGAGGGAAAGAGAAAGAGAAAGAGTGAGAGTGAGAAAGAGAGAGAGAAAGGGACAGAAGAAGGGAACACCCAATTACAAAATGTAGAAATTTGCCGAAGTCGCAATGATAACGCCGAGTATAATAGTATATATTGCGTAGAGTGCAGGGACGCGTGGAAATACCGCAGTGATGTAAGTCGACGCAAGCGATTAATGTGCAAGTTGACAGCGAAATGTCAAAGTCGATTTTATGGGCCGATTTTATTGGCTATATTTCTTTTCTTTTCTATTTTCTTTTTTTCCCGTATCTCCTTTTTCTTTTTATATTTTTTTCCTTTTATTTATAAATTATTTTGATATGAGTCATCATCATTTTTGATTTTCTAAGAGATATTTTGTAATTTAATTCGATAAAGAAGAAAAACTAGTTTCGTTTCTTTTTTTGTTTTCCAAGAAAAACGAAGAGAGGATTTGAAAAAAGAAAAAGAAAAAAAAGAAAAAATGATACATGATCGCATGTACTTTGTTGCATAAACGTTCTTACACCGTCGTGATCGACGACATAGATATAGTGCTCGGAGAGCAAGCAAAATCCCATGAAAGAAGAAAATTAGTAGACCGTATGTATTATACATTGTCGAGTTAAGTATAATCGCAGGATAAGTTCCCAGAATGGTGGGAACACATCGGATATCATTACCATGAGAAACGATTGCCATTGAGTCTGAGCCAAGAGATTTTAACGCGCCTTTATCGAGTATCGAGTATCGTTAAACTTCTCCATTTTCTACCATTTTTAGTAAATGAGTAAATACATCGTTCTGTCGTCGAATAGAAAAGTTATATATATTATATTATCATGTATATATTACTATTATCATTTATAAAATATAATCTCGAAAGTTATATGAAACTGTGAGATAGGAATGAAGGATTGATCATTATAATTTTTAGTAATTTTTATTTTTCTATTTACATACAAATAATCGATTTGAAAATGCATCGATGATAAAATGTGTTTGTAATATTTAATAATAGAATTTTGTTCAATATATATATATATATATATATTGTGTGTGTGTATTGTATGTGTACATATATGTGTATGCATATTGTGTGTATATATATTGTATGTATACATACACACACACAGACACACTCATTTGGAGAAAGATATTTATTAAGTATTAATAAAATTAATATCTTCCACTTCATCATCGATGATTACTATTTTTGAATCTTTCATTATTTTTTTAATAAAGATGAAATCATTTACTAATAAAGATGACAAATTCTAATCTATTTATTACGCATTAATAAAATTGATATTTTCCACTTCATCATCGACGATTATTATTATTTTTGAATTTTTTATCATTTATTTGGTAATAAGAGATGACGAATTCTAATCTATTTATTAAGCAGCAGGATCGATATGTTCCAAGTCATCATTGTCGATCCTCCCGTTTTCCAAACCATCTTCGAATAGAGTCGTTGGTATTTTTATTTTATATTCCGAATTAGAAGCGTCAATAGTCTTCTCCGCTTTTTCACTAGCCGAAAGTGTTTCGGTATCTTTGTTCTCCTGTGTTTCGGAATTTCCATTTCCATTACCATTTTTGCCGCCATTTTTGTTACCATTCTTTCGTTTTGGACCATAACCATATGGATGGAACGGTCCAGGAAAGAAATCGTCATAATAATAATCATAATGCTTGTGATAATAGTCGATATCGTCATAACGATAATCGACGGAACTTTCGTTATGGTTTCTATGATGATAATAACCTGGACCAAATTTGTAAGGGGGAAAATCGTAAAAAGGTCTGTAACCTCTGTAAAATGGTCGACGATCATCAGATTTTGGACGATCCGAACCATTTTCTTCCTTCGTTTCTTCTTTGCTATTATTATTTTCATCAGAATCCGTGTTTGGCCGTCGACCTGGGTAACCATAAGGATGTTTGTAACCTAGAGGATGATTATAAGGACCAAATCCAAAAGGTCCAAAGTAATGTCCATCGATTGGTAATGGACTATGGTGATATCTGACATCACCTCTTTGTCGATCTTCAAAGGAAGAGTAGCCATTGAATCCGTTTAAACCACTAAACGGTCTACCCACGATCCCATCGCCCGAAATTCTTTCATGTGGTCGATAAATAGAATCAAAACGACCCGGTGATTCGAGATTTTCAGCATTCGCAAAGTTTCCAGCATTAACGGGACGACCTAGGTTCAGATTTGCACGAAAATCGGTCCTATCACCTTGGCCGATTGATTGGAAATAATTATTTGGGATGTTGTAAGGGTCGTAAAGTTGAGATTGACGATAACCAGAATTTTCAGGATAATTTGGTCTCTCGTGAGAGTTATAAAAATCGTCGGCCTGTCTTCTCGTATTTGAGAAACGATTAGGTTCTTTGAGATTCCCTTTCTCTCGATATATCTCAGGCGTTGTGGCCTCGTCAACGTTGTCCTTAGAACTTGACAATGATCTTGGAGTCGGTTCAGAATTTGTTTTCGTTATCGATGATAATTCGAGAAAGGATCTATTGCCTCGGTTTGTCGAAAGTTCCCCGAGTAAAGTTGGAGTCAATACAGAAGCGACGTTCTTCGCGAAGGTCGTCAAAATGTCGGGATCTATGATAAAAGAATAGATTTTTAGAAACCACTGGATTTTTTTTTCTTCGAGGATTTTAAAGGTCGATTAAAATTTTTTTCCTTTTTATTTTTTCCTTTTTTTAAGGTAAGATATTTGGAAATTTAAATAACTTGTAAATTATCACGGCACGATCGAGGTAACGATCTAAAATAAGTTCCGGAATCGTAATGAGATAAAAATTATTCAACATTCCACGAAATCGTCAGATTTCGGGTGACGAGGAAAAAAGATTTTAAAAATACATCGGATGTACAAAAGAGGAATTTTTTTATCTTCAAATCGACGTTTGACAAAACTTCTTTCTCTTCTTCTTTTTTTTAACTCGAATTATACGTAATAACTTACTGATCGTGCTCTTTGCGACACTTCCAACACCCAAGACCTTCCAAAATGCTATGTAGCATAAGAATATCTGTAAAAAGAATTTAATCTCTTGTTTCTTTTCTTCTTTTTTGTTTTCCTTTTTATATATCTATTAGTTAAATAAGACTATAAAGTATTATCTATTTAAACTCAGGGAAGTTTCAAACATTTCTAACGAATAGAATGGGAATAAAATAAAATGACAAATATTATCAATGCACCGTGCAGCGAAGCATGAAAGTCGAATGAAAAGGACGAGGGAGATTAATCGTCAGTGAGTCCCTTCGTGCGGAACCTTCTTATGTATATATCTATTTTCGATTGCGTCCTTGCGGAAATAAAAAAAGGTCAAATTATTTTTTCAAAGTTGTTTAAGATCGTTCGCTTTAAGAGAAAGGAAGAAATATTCGATGCATTCGTCCATCGATCGGAAGAAATCACGATATGTTATAATAGGATGCATGATTAACATAATATCCGCATTTGTAAGTAATTTTCTAATATCTCAAAGAGTCATGCTTGTCTTCGATGTGCATTGGACTAAAAATAAGAACGATCTTATTAGGAAATATTTGTTAAATGGCCGAATCAAGGATACGAATCAAGGATACGTTCTAAATCATCTCTAAATCGATTATAAATGATCGAGCGTTATTATCGCATATAAAATATTTTGATTAAAATGATGCTGATATATTACACTATTTTAATTTTTATTTTTCATTTAATTATAGTTTTATTGTATATTTAATTTAATGTATTGAGCAACGTAATTACACTTTGACAAATGAAAGATTTTCAACGAATGCACGTAAATACAGTGTCACTTATCGTCGTTAGTATTAGTACGCACATTAGATACTCACGTGGAGACCGTAATGCATCGTGCATAGGATCGATGACGACTAAGGGATATGCAACGACTCCGATGTCATTTATACTTTCCTCTCTCTAAACATTTCTGTATCCCTTTGTTCTAAAAATATAATACGGATGTAACAATATATATAGGGATTTACGTTGAACGTATAGTTGGCATTCATTGATGCAATTATACGGTTCAATCGTTCGATGCTCACGACTTACTTAACGTACGAATAATCAGAACTCTGTATTCTTTCTTTCATATATATATTTAAATTTATAATTGAAGTCCTTCTTTTCTATCATTATTATTGCTATTATTATTATTATTATTATTATTATTATTATTATTATTATTGTTGTTGTTGTTGTTGTTGTTGTTGTTGTTGTTGTTGTTGTTGTTGTTGTTGTTGTTGTTGTTATTATTATTACTATTATTATATTCTAGCAAGTCGAAACGTACGATATACATTTGTACTTACAATAAATGCATCAATGTTTGTGTAAGCGGTGTTAATATGTAATTTTCGAGGTATTTCGTATTAATCTTTAAAAATTTCATTTACAAGATTAATTTCTTTTCGTTATTGAATCCTTGCGAAATGATACCTAACGAAGAGATTCGAAACCTCAACAAAATGTATTTATGTAACAGAACATGATTGTCAATGAGAAAATAATGAGGATGAATCTTTCAAAATCCAATTTGACTAATCGTGCCGATGACACCAGGTGCGATAACACCTGGAAGATTATAAATCTGAACAGGTCGCGTTCCATGGTTGACAGCCAATCTCGTTGCTCTAAAATTTGGCGTCACGATTACAGGTCGAATAGCTTTCACCGTGGATAATCTTCTTGATTGAATAGCTTGTTGAGATGAGAATCCAGGATATTTTGCTAGCATACCTGATACACTCCCGTAAGGAATACCACCTACGAATTAATAATAAAAATATTTTTTGATTTAAATCTATGAAAAAAGAAAAAGATAAAAATAATAAAAATTGCAAATAATAAAAATTTGTTAAATAGTTTCGGTCATTATAGAATTATGTCAAGTGGTGCGATCTATAAGGTTTAGCATGAAACGTATTAATATTGAATTATCAAGAGATATCGTTACAACAGAAATCTATAATATCGATTGTTCGAGCTTTTTTCTTACCGTATGCCAATCCGTTTACCATCTCAACGATTCCTGCGCTGTCCGGTAATGGCGCTGCTGTTGATAAATTTATCAACTGCATTAATCCAAATAAAAAGAGAATCTATATAAGAAAAAAAAAAAAAGTAAAGAATATATATGTATATTTAGTGTGTTCGAATAGATTCTAATATGATTCTAAATTGAATTAAACCTGATATATGCCTATGAAAACCGCACTTTCTAATCGTTCAAAAATGTAAACGCTTTTGGTCACGCTCGATAAGATTAATATATCGTTATACATATTAGAAAGTATACGACAAATCGATATAAAACGAATCGCCTTATAAAGTACCGAATAAATTATATAATATTTCGTAACAGACTCTCTTGAATATCTTTATCGTTGAACAACGAATAAACTTTTTCAATGTTTTCATTAAAAATCGACGAAATCAATAGTTATATAAATACATAATCTAACATGCCCCTTTCTTTTGTTCTAGGTGAACGCAACACCGTACTGTGATCACGAGTATTCATATTAGAGTAGCAAGAACACGCCCCGGATCGAATTGCATCGCGACAGATCGAGGTAATAAAAATAACAGCGAGAGTTTATTTGCCGTGGAAAGTTTCAACAACGTTTGATTAAATATTATCATGTTTTTTTTCAAGTTTATCGCGATCGTCGTTGTATCACCATTGTTACCATGGATTACACGGAAATTTCCTTTGTTTTTTCTTTTTTTTTTCTTTTTACGAAGAATTAACACCATCAGAAATATCAAACTTGAACTTCGTAAACTTATTTACACTTTCGACACATCGATCACTTCGCAAAATTTTGAATTTCATAGAATCGATCGTATCCAACTAACACTAATCGTTATTTTATTCCGCAAGATGAAAAGAAAACAAGTGAAAAAAGAAAAGATACATTAATTTCTTTGGAATTATTTGATAATAGTAATCTAAGGTAAATCACTTAAGATACCTTGGTAAGAAACATGTCGTCGTTTTAAATGATATTGCACGACCAACTGACAGGCAAAACTAGGGTACAAAGGCAAGGATCGAATTATATAGACGGCGTGGTATTACCGTTGACCAATCGTGCTCTAGTGTTCCCTTTCAATTTCCCGAGGACTTATTTATCGTGTTCTAGGATTTTATCAACGCGTGTCATTCCACGCTAACACGTTCTTTACCGCTTAGCAAGGATACGTATGTTCTCCTACCCTGAAATACCTTAACCTTGAGAAAAGTGCGGGGCGCCTCTCACATCGTATCTACGTGAGACATGGTTCTTATAACTTTTGTCTACAATAATCAAGGTTTAAATATTTCATTCGCATTCACGTTTGATTACGTTGACCTAACTATTATTATTATTATTAGTGTTATTATTATTTTCTTTTTTTGTCTTTAATTAACAATATTTCATCCCTTCCATTTAAACAACTTTCGATGTCCTCTAGAGATAGAGACATTTAAGAAAGAACGTTTCGTTAGAACAGGTTTCTACGAATTATTTTCATTTTAGTTATATGCTTACCCAACTACTTAATTAAGTACTTACGGTACCGCGAATACATTCCATATTACCAAGGTGTGTTCATGTCTCTTCGTTTAATGTAAATAATTAGAAAAATACGGATATATGAACAGATCAACATTCTTGATTTTTTTTTATTTATTTTCTTTTTAAATAAGATCGCAAGAGATATTCGAATTCTCTTTTAAGTTAGTCATGATTTTCACAATTCTGTAATCCATTGCCGATCAACTCGATACATTCTACCATTTATATTGTACTACACATGAATTGGCATTGAGGCTAACCACATATATACGTATATATGTGTATATGTTACATACGTATATATGTATAGATATATACGTACATATATATCTACATATATGTGATCGATCGACGATCCTGTTAGACGATAATCTGATAATCTAATATAACGTTCATCTTTTTTTACTTTGTTTATAACGATGCTATAAAGAACGTTAAGTCATCGTATTAATTACACATTCAAAGATAATTAAGATTAATTGTAAGTATCTATGTTAAACGTAATATTACAGGTCTATACCCCCAAAATTAGATCAAGGTTTCATTACTGTTGAAACACACAAAACATGATTCCGTAACTCGTTTAATGACCTCGGTATACTATTCATTTATAGTCATGTTATAGTAATAGAGTGATGATCGTAAAGAAAAATGTGAAAGAGATTGCATATTTTATTTATAACAAAATAGTACAGATAATAAAGTGTAAAAGTATATTAGAATACAACACGAAGAACAATTAAATAATACATGAATTGTAAACTATAGTAATTAAATATTCGAAAGAAGAGATTGTATATAAAGCCCGTAAACAATGAGAAATTTTTATTTCGATTAGGATCTCGAAGAAAAGGAAAGAAAGAAAAAGAAATAATAACACGTAAATAATTACCTACGTCGTTCTACGTAATAATACAACCTTTGTTCCGGATGATGTAAAAATTTGATCGATGATTTAATTTTATTATTTTTCTCTTCTTCTTCTTTTTCTTCTTCTTCCTTTTTTTCTTCTTTCTCATTCTTCTCTTTTATCTCTTCTAATTTTATATTGCCATCTTTGAATTCACTATTGTTCCTCGAATATGGCTCCAACGTTTGTCCCAAGAGATTGCCTATTAGATAACTCTGAAATCGTATAATATTCTAAATACTTAGATGAAAATAGAAAGAAATTATTCGTGGCGACGATCTTCGAATATTTTGACAAAAGAAGATACATATATATATATATATATATATATATATATATATATATATATATTCAAGTAATTTTCATGGAAATAAAAAAAAATTATGAAAATTCGAAGATCATCTATTGAAAGAATTTAAACTTCTTTTTAAATAATAATCGTAATTTCCCAATATTCGGATAATATGATAGACCTAAATATTACGTTCACACGATAATCATTTACAAACTTTAAAAAAGAAAATTATATTAAAATTCGAAGATCGTTTATTAAAGATATAAATCTTTTTTCTCTTAATTGGTATTCGTAATTCTCTAATAATATTTTGAGAACTCCGATAGATCCGAATATTGTATTGATATACGAAAAAGGGAAGAAATAATCCACGACGATAATTTTTTAACTCTTTTTCTCTTTTGCAATAAGTTCATGGAGTTTTTTACGAAAAAAACCAATTTATGAAAATTTGAAGAACATCTGTTCAGAGAATCTAAACTTCGTTTTCTTTTTTTTTTTAATTAATAATCGTAATTCTCTGATATCCAGGAAACGGTAGACCTGATGTTGCTCAAGCTGTGCTCGGTAAGTCGGATGACTCCGTCCTGATCAAGAGAACTTACTTCTGTCGATGGAATACCGTTGAGATCAAGATCCTGTGAGATTCCCCATTTATTATCCTCCTTTCCGAATTCCGATATATCAGAATCATCCAATTCAGTAATGTTCTTAGCCTTGTTAGGTTCGATGGAGATAAACATTTCCTTGACGCCATCTTTGTCTACTTTTTTCGTTCGATAAACATGATCAGGTGTTTCCTTAGTTGTCATTGATATCCTTTCGACGTTTTCACTGGTGATATTTCCACGATTACGATCGATTTTATTGTTTTCGTTATAACGTTTGATATCTAATGTTCCAAGATCATCATTGACATTAGTAGTCGAATTTTCGTTATCAGGATAAGTCGTCCTGATAAAGGATTCTTTCGAGACTCTCGAACGATGTTCAACAGTTGTAGTTGACGGTGTTGGAAAGGTGTCTTTCATTTTAGAAAATTGATTATTCGTTTGTTGGTATCTCGTTTGAGGTCTTCTATATCGTATTGGCTTTTTAGTAGATACGAGTCTACTAAAAGTCGTCGTCGTAATTGTAGTCCTAGTCGTTGTCGGCGCTGTAGTTGTTGATCGAATCTTTCTTCTTTTAATTTGTTCTGTAACAGGTTTCGTCGAATATTCTTTAACATCGTCGTCAATTTTCAAATTTTTCTTCAAAATTCTACGTCTTCGTGATCTGTCGATGGGTCGATCGGTGACTTTGTTAGATTTATTTGTCGTTTCCGTATTTATCGGAATTTTTAAAGTAGTAGATTCTACTTGTGGTTCTTTCAATATTTCCTTCTTTGTTGTACTCTTACGATTCTTATGCTTTATCGTAGCGACGGAAGTTACTTCAGTCAGATTATTTTCCTCGGCCATCTTTTTTCTCCCAATTTCTTTCCTAGGTGCCAAAGTAATATCCTCCGGTACCAAAGTTCCAGTAATGATTCGACGATTATTCGAAGATCCTGTTTGATCTTTCTTCCTCTTTAATTTTTCTGAATCTACGTGAATATTATTGAAATTATTTTCAATCGATTGCGATGATTTAAGATTATTCGAATTATACTTGCTACTATATTTAACCGGTTTATGCAACGAACTACTTTCTTCCGTATCGAAATATCGTCCTTGTCTATTAATCCTTTGTTTCTTGGAAGAAGGACCGTCGTATAAGTCCCAAGGATAAAAACGAGTATGCGTATCCTTAGAAGACGAAACATCCTCGTTGCTATCCCTCGAACTAAAATCATCGAATCTTCCATAATTCTTTTTCTCTCTTCTTCGTTCTCTCGCCAATCGTTCTCTCTTCTCCCAAGGAAACTCATAACTCCAGAACGGAATATATTTCGATTCTCCGAAGGAATTCTTATTTCGTCCTTCGTCCTCCGAACTCCAAGGGAACGACGTATATCGTGTCCTTTTCTTGTTTTCATCGCTTGCCTTCTCTTCGCTATTTTCTTCGAAAGGCGAGATATTTGATCTCTCGTATCCCTGCATCGAAAATGATGGATGATAAAATGCCGGCTTGTTGATACGAGGTCCTAATTCGGAATATTTCTCGTCTTCGTAATTTTCTGATGGGGAATACGGTCTGGAAGAGTAATGAGAGAAAAATGTTTTATCTTCCTCCTTGGATATATCCCTTTCCTTAGTTTCTAATGTTCCTTCGTCCTCTTCGTCCTCCTCTTCCTTTTCTGAAGAATCCTCTTCGGATTCGTGGGAATGTTCAGTGGATTTGAAATCTTCTTCAAGGTCATCGTTAGATACCTTCGATCGAGATTCTTCAAACATCGGAGAATCCGTGGTTTCTTCTGTAAATGCTCCATTGTATCCTGGAGAATCCGAAGTTAAATAGTCGGAATATTCTAACGAAGTCGTTGATAAAATTGCTGCTGGGGTTGTTTTAATGTCATCGATATTCTCGCGAACTTCGTATTTATTTTTATCTTTCGTTATCGAATCCTTTTCGCTAGGATGTTCCTCGGAATCCTTTCGTGTTTTATTTCTTGATAACGTAGAGTATCGTAAGCGTTTATTCGAAATAGTACTAGGTGTCGTCGATTCGTCTACATCGGTATTATCGGACCAAATTGTTGACAAAATCGTAGGTACCGTTGAGGAATCGAAATTGTTACGTTTTCTTTCAACGCTGTTATATCTTGGTTCCTTTCTTCTACTATCTTCGTCTAATGTCCTTGACTCCCTTGTGAACTTACCGACATCCTTCAATTCATCCTTTGGTTTCGAATGTTTGATTCTATCTCTGATCGTATAAACGATCCTACTGGACGAATCTTTTTTTAAATCGTCAGCGGACAATGTCAAATTTTTAGATACAGAGGATTTTCGTCTACGAGGTCTCAACGTTGTATTAAATCTGTTAGTCACATTTTTAATATTTGCTTTTACATTTTTCTTAGCTACTAAATCGACAAGTTTCGAATCGTTAAATGGTTTTTCTATACTTCGTTTTTGAATCGTTATCTTGTGATAACGTCTGATGGTTCTTGGAAGGTGATATAAAGAAGGCCTTCTTCTACTTTTCCGTGTAATTCTGTTTCTTCTTGGGCCAATTATCTTTCCAAAATCGTTTGGTCCTTTCGGTGGTAAGAGACCATCTATCTTGGTTGTGTTAGAATCTCTTTCAATATCCGACAAATTAGTTTTATTAGTCGATGAAATATTGTTGAATGTTTTTACGTTCGTTGCATCGTCTGACACCGATTCAGTTAGGGTTGTAGGACTGATAGTCGTCATTCGATGATTACGATAAACGTCTGCGGATTCTTTTATATTGTTCATTACATCCTCGTAAACTTGTCTGTGATAAGGAACAGGTGCTAATTCTAATGATGCAGATATACGTTCTTTTTTCGGTTGATTTTTCGGAACTCTTCTCTCTCCTTTCGAGTTTCGTGCAATGTAAGGACGATAAGAGTCTCTTTCAGGTTTTCTAGACAATTTCTCTGGAATATATTCTTCGCTAGTTCCAATCGGTAACACTAGAACTCTCTTTGAAAGCTTTTTGGGATCCAATTCTTTTGGCAAGTTAGGATCACCGACGTTTTTCTCTATAAACAGAGGGTTATCGAAAGGATTCTCGTCAAAGTACTTTGCTTTGAAACAATCTAACTTCTCTCCTAAACCTCTTAAACGAGGTTCATGTACGCTAGGATCTCGATCGTTCGATGGTCTCTCTTCCTTAGGTGGAAGTTCATCTAAATCGGCATCCACTTCCTCGCAATTTTTATAGATATCGCGAGAATCGTAAAATTCCATTCCGGTTGACGTCTTTCTTGGAACATTTCCAGGATGAAGAGCGTACTTCAGACCGGATAAATCAGATATCCTTTCGTTTTTGTAGAAAGGATATTTTTTTAAATCGATTTTCGTTGTTTCTTCAATAACAGGAAGTTTCTCAACTTCTTGATTCGCAAGTTCTTCGACGTAATCGTAATTCGTCGGTACTTCGACTTCGACACTGACTTCGTCATTTTTCCTTTGATTTTCTAATTTTTCATTGTCACTTTTTTCGTGATCTTTGTTAAATCGTTCCTCGATTTCCTTCTCCACCACTAGGGTTGTTATATTTGGCGATTCGTTTAATAATTCCTCGTGAGGTTTTTTATCATCTAATGACTTGCTGATAGTTCTTTGACGCGTTCTCTCTTCGTAATAATCGTTATTTCTTGATCCTTCAGTTACTCTCGATTTTCTTCCGTCTTTCGTAACTCGAAAAATGTTATCATTATCCTGATTTATTTCTTCGCGATTAGTCGTGCCATTATTTATCTCGCCTTTCACATATTCCGCCGTCCTTTTTCTTCTCGTTCGAGATTTTCGTTTTAGATCTACGATCACTGGAGCATATTTTAATATCGGCTCGATATTGCGATAATATCCTCCTTCGTTGTTATAAGGAAATGATACAGAACGATATTTGTTTCGATATTTCGACGGTGGTAATAATTGTGTTGGTAATGGTAATGGTGGTGGTGATAGCCCGAGAAGTGAAAAAGTATCGATTTTATAAATCGGAAGCGAGGACGTACCAAGGAAGCTGTCCACGCTTGAGATCGGCCGATTCCGTGGAAAGTTTTTATCGTTCGGCTCTCTCATTATCGTTTCGCTTTCGATCGGCACGCTTGATTGATCAACAACAGCCAATTCGCTACCTGCTGTTGGACGATCTTCCACACGAAAGTCGAAATATTTGACCTCGTTCGGTCCTCTTGCGTTTGTAAAACCGTTCGATTCTTTCGATCGATCCTGATTCATAACGTAGTTCAATACCTTCGTGTACTTCGCCCTTTGATCGTTCAAATTTTTGTTATATTTTTGAACATCGTCCGATAAATCTTTAAGATCGTTCTCTTTTCGAGATCGAGAAGAAATCGAAGACTTTGTTGATTTTCGCGGCTTGTGTCTTCCCAAGACTTTGTATTTTATCTTCTTTCGATCGATAAAAGAATTCGAGAAAAAATTTTCTTTGTTATCGTCGATCTTAACATCGTCCGATTGGAAATTTTCTGTTTGATTTTCTTCAGGTAAACTTGTCGTAGGGGATTCGATCGCTCCGTTGCTTGAAACGAGATCGTTAAAGTTGTTTAAAGAAGATCGACCAGTTGTGATACGCGTTGAAGGTTTCCACGAGTTCGAAAAGTCCGAGATAACTGAACGAATCGTTGTTGAATCCTCGAGATCAACGTAATTAACGACGTTGGTTTGTCTTGGCCAAATTTGATCGTCGTTTTGAGCAATCGACGTGATCAGTCCGGCATTAACTGTTTCAGAATTCAAACCGCGAGGAAGAAAATTTTGAGAAGCTGGATAAACGGTAGGTAGAGTCACTGTTTCTTTGATAGTTGGTAAAAAATATGATCCAGATAGAGTTAATGGCATCGTAGTAACCAACATTGGTAATTGCAAATCAGGAGACAACGTAGTTGCTTCTTTACGTATCAACGTAATTTCTTGTTCGTTCAATGGATTGCTCGTCGTCGTTTTCAAAAAATCCCATACGATTTTACCATAATCAGTCGTCGATAGATTCTCCTTCGATCGGTCGACGATCGTTCCTTCGGGATTATTATAAGCAGTAGTTATTCGATCGGTTGGATTTTTATTGTAAGTATTTTCGTTTTCTTTCTCATCTTTCCAACGATCCTGATTATAATTTTCATTGCTAGAAATTTCATTATTAGCCGTTGATTTTCCTTCGGAACTCGTAGATTTTTTTAATTTCTTCGAATCGAACAGTCGTATGTCAGAGTTACCTTCAGCTTCCTCAGATTCTCGCTCGAGATCTTTTTCTAACGTTTCGATCTCATTTCGAACGATCAATTTAGGATTCAAATTAGATTCCAAGTAATTTTCACGTGAATTTTCTTCGTCGTTTTTATCGTCTTCGTTATGATTATCCTCGTGATTTGTTAGTTCGTCCGAAATCGTCCTTTCCTCACCGTGTTTTTCCTTCAATCGATTCCGAAGATTTCTATTAAAATCCTCGTGAAAATCAGCGTCTCTGATGTGTCCAGCATGATCGTAAGCAGAATCCTCATAACCTTCCTCCGTGTAAACCGTGTTTACCTTAGAATTCTTCACGACTTCACGTAATCTTAATGCATTTATTTTTTCTTCGTCGGTATCAGCTTCCTCGATAGCTTCTTCTCGTGGCGCACGTTTAACCGTATGAGTTTCTCTAACCTGGGCATATATTTTTGTAGGTACAAAATCTATAGAAATATTTTTCTCTTTCGATGGTTTGGCCCAATCACCCGGTGCTAAATATTTTGGCTTCGTTGGAATATCTTTGTTAGAATTTTCGTGTTCGGAATAAGGTATTTTATGATCCGGTGGTTCATCGATATGTTCTGATGATATCGAAGAGATATCTTCGGACGTCGATATCCCGTTCGGATCATTTTCAATAAATTCTTTCGATCGAATAAATTTTTCATTGTCAGAAAATATTTCGTTAGCTAACGATCTATTGAAAATTCTACAGAGTAATAATAAAAAGAAAATGATCGATTTTACATCCATTCCTCAATATTAATCGCGATAAGTCATTATAATATCGATGATTTTTTTGTTTTTGTTTTTTGTTCTTTATCACGTCTCGCACGATTATTTTATCACTGCACTTTAAATTTCGATCGTACGAAATACATCACAAAGTCGATATTTATTTCTATATGTTCACTTTACGTTCTACAAAATCTTCAGTTGTACTGTTCAGCATTACGATCGTGTCGAGTCGATTTATATTTTCTAGTCGGGTAAAAAGTAGTGGGGTAGGGTGAGAAATGGTAGAGTTAGCTTCAGAGACCTTATTCACGAAGCGTGCAGATCGTCGACGTTCGACGATTTTGCGATCTCTCGATAGTACCTTCTCGGAGTTTATTACTAGAAAGGGAATAAAATCGGAATATAATAGTATCGGTGCCATTTACGGACACTTTCGTTTCTCGTATTTTTATTTTCCCGATAAATCTCGATCAAAGGTATCATAATGAGATTTCTCGATTATGTTTTGTTCAATTGCTATAGAACGTAACGTAACACGTACAGATTATATATATAGTTATACATTAATATGCTGAATATACTGATCACTAGTGACTGGCAAATTAATTTTTTTGATTTACTTACATTTCTAAGATTTCTTTTATAACGTTTCAGAAAAATCTAATCTAAACATTATTACAATCTTATTTCGCCTAGAAAAAGTTATGGAATATATATATATATATATATTACATTATACTTAATTGTATTATATTTAATGATATTAATTGTATAATAAATTGTATAATATTGCATTATAATATATCTCGAATTATAAGATTAAGTAAATATCGATATAATTAGCAAATACAATGTATTCTGTAATATAAATATAAAATTTTGTATGTATATAGTTGAAATGAAAATAACTGTTTATTGTGACAAAAAGTCCAACGTGTTTTCCCTTAAATCCAATCAATATTATACTATCCCATAGTATTTTTCATATCCCAAATCGTTTTTTATATAATAATCATATAACGCAAAAATAATTAACAAAAGAAGTTTTTTAAATTTCACAAAGATTAAAAGTCTACAAACTTTGTTTGGAGAAAAAATATATACTTTGTCAAAAATTTGAAATTTCGAACAGGAGAATATAACTAACCAGGAGATGGTTTTTGCATAACACCTCTTCTAGAATCATGTGATCCTGATACAAATTACGATTTGCGGGAAAATTTTCCGCGTTCTCCAGAATTTGAATTTTTAAACAGGAGAGAATGACTTAGTAGGAGGTAGTAAGAGTGAACGTGCCACCTCTTCTGGAATCATATGATCCTGATACAAACCTCGATTTGCGGGAAAACTTTCCGCGTTTTCCAGAATTTAAAATAAAAGAATCAATTTTTTAGATAAGGAAAATAATGAGACAATTTAATAGAAAACACATTTGATTTTTTTCACATGAAACATTTTTAGTTTCACTTTTGTTAATAATACATAGTATATACATCGTATTTGTTAATTGTACAAATATATATTTTGTTATATAAATAACGCCATAATACAATACAGTATAATACAATATAATATAATATTATACATAATACAATATAATACATTATAATACTGTAGTAAACAATATTTTTTCTTTATGCTTGTCAGATTTAAGTAAACAAAATATGTTTCATAAGAACTTCGGCCTTTTGAATGTAACATACAGCCTATTAATAGGCAACCAGCGATACGTGATTATATTCCTTCGTGACTCACTAATTTATAATATAATTTATCACATTTTACAATAATAAAATACCTCGTATCGCATATTGTTGAATTCGTTTCAGCAAAAGCTATTCAACCTTGAAAAGAAGAATATATAGTTTCGTATAGAAAAAATTCATATAACTTCGAAATTTCTCCCACCATTTGACCTACAAAAAAATTGGCCCCATATAATTGATCCCATATAATACCTTCATATCAAAAAAATCATATCAAAAAAATTCATATAAAAAATCCTTTTGATGGATTCAGTCTTTCACGAGATATTCCAATTTTTGTTGAATATAAACGGGACACCCTGTATATAAGCGTTGGCAGACAACGTGCTAATGAGTTCATACCACATGATTCAAGGTACTATGAACTCTTAGCTGAAGCGTTCCACAGGGAAGGTTCCATAATAGTTCTTTAGAAGTTTCGGTCGAAGGAAGAAAGTCGAAACGCATGCTGCATGGAGTCGTCACGCTTCGCGAATCGACACGGTTAGGAGTCAGATAATAGCTTTTGCCGAGACAAACGATTCACGGACGACCGAGTCTAGTAAATCGCCTCGCATTCTGTCTATTTGGTCTCACGATATTTCAAATATTTCGATTGCTCTTTTTTCCACGGAGAGAGATTCGCTTCTTGTTTTTATTCGAGTGAAATAAAAATAAGTGTAACCTTCTTTCAACGTTAACGAGTAGAAGTCGTCGACGATTTCGAAGAATTTATCCTCTTCAAATTCAAGTTTAACAATCATCTTTCTCTAATTTTTTTTTGTTTCGGATAATCACCTAGAATTTTATTTTCAACGAATATATATATATTGTATATATGTATATATATACAATACACACACACACACACACACACACAAATAGGTATAGGGCTATGATAATTTATTTTATTTTCTTAAAGTTAACATATAAATAAAGAGTACAACAATATATAATAATAAATATAAAAAACGGTTACACACGATCGATTATTTATCTAAGATGACTCGTTATACTATGATAAAAGTCATCTTTAATAAAAGATACATTAATGCGAACGAATATAATACTGTATTCCGATATTTAAGCACGAATTCATCATTGAGAGTCATATTCGTTATCGCATAAATATATATATATATATATATATATATATATATATATATATTTGATTTACATACATATGTACATATATTTAAAAATTTTTAGTTTTTAACAAAATTTATACATCTACTCTTTATATAATACACGATCGTTCGGATCGATCATGAATTTTGATAAATAACAAATAGAAAAGAAGATAATTACAATTCTTTACGAAAGAACGATGCGTCAGGTACTGATAAAAGATAACGAGATATTCTAAGATGTTAACATCGGTTTCCAAGAATTCGAATCGTTTGGAACATCGGACAATTGCAATGGGAATTTGATTTCCGAAGATTGCAACATCGATGCCTCCGGTTTAAAGAAATCTAAGATCGGATGATAGTTATAATTGATTCGTCTTGGAGGTTCATGATACTCTTCGTCGAAGCCACCATTTTGTAGTCTAGTAGAAGCGTTTGTATCTTGATCGTACGGTTGACTATATCTACACAAAGAAAAATGATTCATTTTTTTGACGCAAATCAAATTTGTTATACCAATTATCTCATTTTAAATAATCCAGCCAAATATCTCCGATTTTCTATTTTATAAAGAAATGATTCAAATAAAAGTTTTGAGATTTAAAAAGAGAAATGTAATATTTGCTGAAGCTACTTCATAGAAGAAGTTATTCACAAGATACAAAATTCAAAACGATTTTTTTTAATCGAAATCGATATTTTAAATTTGACAAAAGTGATAGAGAATATCAATACGAATCCAACGAATATGTTTTCACCAAAATTTTATCGAACTATGACGATAGTCACAACTTAGTATG
This sequence comes from Vespula vulgaris, assembly GCF_905475345.1. NCBI lineage: Eukaryota > Metazoa > Arthropoda > Insecta > Hymenoptera > Vespidae > Vespula > Vespula vulgaris. The sequence continues at coordinate 708,970 of NC_066589.1, forward strand.
GCACAGCATTTGTGATTTATAATCTATGTTTTATAATTTATGATTTGTGATATATGACTGCGATCTGGGTTTATAATTAAATAACTATAGTTATTATAACTTGATGAAATATCAATGAAAAGATATACTACAGATGCTCGTTGAATTTGTATTGATATTTTCTAAAACAATTGTTAAGCTTAAAATATCGATCTTTATTAAAAGAACAAAAATACTGTGACTATAGTATTTTTATATCTATCGCCTAACTGCATCCTCTACGAAGTAGCTGCAATAAACATTACATTTGCTTTTTATAAATTTCACAACTTTTGCTTAAAACGTTTGTTTATAAATTTCGATAGTATCAGAAATATTTGGCTCGTTTAAAGATATTTAAAATATATATTTGGATCGTTTAAAATGAGACACCCGGTGTATCGACTTGTCCAGAAGATTCGTGTCACTTCTCCACGTATGTCGAAACATATCTGTAAAACGTGTATAACGATATTAAACGTGTATTAGTTAAGTATATATATTGAAACGTGGCATTGAAGTAAGAATGTTTTTATATATTTCTTTTTTTTTTAATTTATTATTTCAATTTTGTATCTTGAAAATGGAAGATAACAAAGTGCGTTTTTTAAAAATGTTTTTCTATTACAAAAAAGGCAAAAATGTGCAACGCAATTGATAAAATAGATTTTTGTCATTTATGAGGATGATGATTTAGTTAAACGGATGTTAGAAAATGATTTGCAATGTTTACATCTGGCAATTTCAATTTAAAAAATCTAGAACACTTGAGAAGACTTTCTAACAATGATGACGATAAAATCAAGACAGTTATCAAGAGAAACCAACATTATACATTTTATCAAATAAAATAGATATTAAATTTATGAAAAAAAAAAAAAAACTGTGAGAGAGAAAAAGGAAGAAAGAGAGTGATAAAAAAGGAAAAGAGTTTCAAGAGCATTTGATATACTTGAGTTAATTAATCATCAGTACAAATTTTCCAGAGAACTCTTTATATTTTCCTTTTTAATGATATGACTAACCTGTTCAACGAGCTATTATTAGGATTATCAGAGAATTCTTCCATTTGAAGAGACTCCCTTCTGAACGGTGGTCTGTGTCTAGTAGGTCTAGAAGAGTGTCCCTTGTTCAATGGTCCAATGTATCCAGGAGCTCTAGTATTGGGTGCATGTTGTTGAGGTAATTTATCAAAGGGTCTGTGAACGGACGAGGGTCCTTTTGCTCTGGTTCGTCCAGGAAGTGTGAAACTAGGTCGGCTGGTCGACGAAGTTTCGATCACCGGTCTTTTGTTACTGGATAATCCTGGAAAACGTTTGTTTTGGCAACATCCATCGTGATATCTCGTTAATGTCAAAAAATTTTCGTGGAATGTACCGATATTCGAATCGTAGCTCGAACTTGGATTGTTGTATTTACTGACGTAATTGTGATTAGGTTTGCTCAATTCTGGATAATCGTCCTTTGACTCGTTATTGGTAACAAATTCAGCTCCAGGAAATTTTTCTTTCGGCTTCGGCGGCGGATCTTTTTCATGCGGTGGAAATATTTCGGAATAACCATGAACGTGACAACTACAACAAGTAGGTACCTTGAATATATCCATATGAAGACCTAATTTCGAATCCCATGTTAACAATCGATGATAATTGTAAACTTGCACGCAGGAAGAACGATAGTTCTCCGATATGAAGGAACAACTACTTCGAGTATTTCTGAAATGAAAGATACGATATCGTTATTTTTATCAATTATGTTTCATTTTCTGATCGTTCGTTTAAAACGATAATTTTCTTTTAAACAAGGATCAACACTTACGAACACTTCTCCAAACGTAACGTTTGAGTATGCTCTCCTGTATTTATTATGTATTTCCAAATTCCAGATGCTGCTCTAGCCAATTGTGGACGTGCATATTTAACCGTAGATGGGCATGTGAATCCTTCTTCGACGTTATCGAATGAATTGTCCGATCTAAAGAAAGAAATTTATTATTCGACGTTCACATTTATCGCATTTACGAAACTGTATAATCGATCGTATATGTATGTCTAGTGTGTTTTCTTTCGATCGATGGATTGCATTTGAAAATGGTGAAAGTTAATTGAACGACGTGAAATATACACTGAAATTGTTCTCACTCGATTAAGAAAAAATTCTTTTCCTTTTTCTTTTTCTTTTCTTTCTTTTTTTGTTTTCAATCCTTCCGTGTCTCCCGATTTCTAAAGCATCATTGTGCTCGTTAAATTACTACTTACATTATAACGCTATTTAACTATGCGATAGATTTGCTGATAAAAAAAATAGAATGTATTGAGAACACGCAAAGGAGTTTTCAGATAGTAGGTAATAGTCACGCGATTAATATTCATACATATATATATATATATATATATATATATATATATATATTATTTAAATTTACCTTTTAATTTCATTACTCTCGTAACGATTTTCAAATCGATTTTCGTATCGATTTTCAAAAGGGCTAGGCGAAGAATGATCGTCGAATCTTCCCTCTTGTACCTTGTAATCGGTCAACAAAGCTGACACCATGTCTTTGTTGTTTCTCAAGCTCCTCGTTATCGCTTCGCTTGAATAGAGTATAATAATGAAAAGAGAGGAAACGAAAAAGAAAATAAAACTAGACGATAATAAAAATAAAAGTCGATCTTAACGTTTAAATAATATCATACATTATCGTACTTACTGCGGATAATCCGTAGCCTCGAGGCATACGGTTTTAGAAAAGAAAGTACATTCCTTATCCGTGGGAACCCTCTTTGGCTCGGAAGGTTTTCTCGATGGTCTCAATGGAGACGTTCTCGGTGGATCTGCAAAAGCGAAAGATCCGATTTTCCTTATCTCGTTTGAATAATCGTTTGCCAGGAAATGATGACATCGACGAGACTTTTATTTCTCTTTTTTTTTTCTTTTCTTTCTTTTTTCCTTTTTTTTTTTTATTCACAACGGATAGAAGGATAGAATAGACCGACCTGCATAAACGTTTCTTCTGTTAAGAGAAGACGGTCTTCTCGTTGATAGATTCACCGGTGGAGGCGGCGGCATCCGATAAAAGGGTCGTCTTCTTGGGACAGGTCTTGCCGATCGCAACTCTTGTGCCTTGTACATCCGATAAAATTAAATTAAAAATAAAAAAATGGAAGGAAGAAAAAAACGAGAAGAAGGAAAAGAGACGAAAATCGATTTCAAAGGGATCATTAAAATTAAAGTAAACCTTCTCGATCTCTTCGAGATATTCAAATATCGAGATAGTCCGCGTTTACGATGTTGCGATTGCACTTTCGTATTCACCCGTCATGCGCTAATTGTATATTTCTTTTAGTTAGAGAAAATTATCTCAGGAAATAAGAACATACATAGATTTGTTTCGTTCTTTTTCTCTTTTATCTTTTTATTTTCTTTTTTATTCCCTTTCTCTCTTTCTCTCTCTCTCTCTCTTTCTCTCTCTCTCTCTCTTTCTCTTTCTTTAATTGCTACATCCAGAGAAGTTTTATGAGGCATTGCGATTATGCATGGCAAACGCGAACTTCGCGTGAAAGTATAAAACGAAAAACTCTCTCGGAGAAATGTGTTAATTCGTTTATACTGTTGATTCTAATATCGATAGACATCTTGCTGAATTAAAACGATCCATTCTCAAAGGAATAAAATGTTTCTTGTTTTTCTTTTTTCTCTTTTTTCTTTTCTCTTATTAATGTTTCAAAAGAAAACGTTTTATGACTTCTCAAAGAGCGACAGGATGGCATAGTATCAGATTACTTCCACCTCCGACGACGTAACGTAACAAGTTGCGTGGAATTCACATTGAAAAAAAAAAGAAAAAGAAAACAGAAAAAAAGAAAGAAAGAGAGAGAGAGAGAGAGAAACAACAAAAAGAAAAAAATAAAGAAGGCGCGATTTCATAATAACGATTATTATCCATATCGCGTTAATTAAGAAAGTTTAAATTACCTTTGGTAATTCCTCCGCAGTTTCCTTCCCATCCTCTTCTTCTTCTTCTTTTTCCTTCTCGGTCTTTACCTCCTCATCCTTTTTCTTCTCCTTCCCTTCCTCCTCGTCCTTTGCATCCTCATCCTTCTCGTTCTTCTCAACTTCTTCCTTCTCAACTTCATCCTCTTCCATCTCCTCTTCTTCATCCTCTTCCATCTCGTCTCCAGAAATATCGTCGGAAATGATCCTTGCGATATCTGCACTGATAGGCAACATCAAAGCTCTCGAAGCGTTCCTTCTGTTGTTATCATTGTCGCCAAACAGAGATCGAGCATCCACGGTTGCAGAAGACGGTGTTGTTTCGTTATCGTTTATTCTCTTTGAAATTAATCTCGCCATAAGTAATTTTTGTCGTACCGACATATTACGTATTATTGGTATTACCTGACCGATCTGTTCCCTCTTCTCGGTCATTTTCAGGGCCTTTAAAAGTGAAATTGATAAGTCAGTCAAGTTGACTTTTTTCTTTTTTATTTATTCAATCCTTATCGATTGAATTTTTAGTAATATCGTCAAGTATATTCTTTTAATAATGTATATTATATTATTATTATATAATATATATAATATGATAATTTTATTATTATTATTATCGTTATCATCATCGTCGTCATCATCATCATTATCATCATTATCATTATTGTTGTCATAGTATTTATAAACATTTTCAATAATAAACAACTATCATTAAACTTTATAAACTTTCGTTAAAGTTGACTAGGAAATATACCATAATATTCTTTGAGAGATAAGAATTAAAGTACCTTGATAAAAGTACTTGAAATTAATAAGTAAGTGGACCTTGATTTTTTTTAGTTAATTCTTATCAATTTTCAACCTTATCAACCTATATTAATAGTATTTTTTATTAATAATAATAATATTAAATACATTATTGTTATATAACATATATTATATAGTAATATATATTATATTATATATAGTAATAATATTATTATTATAAATATTATCATCATCATCATTATTATTATTATTATTATTATCGTTATCAGTTGATTTTACAAAGTATTTATAAACATTTTTAATACTAAACTGTTGTTAAAATTAAGAAAACTTCTTTAAAATTAGCAAACATAATGATATTCTTGGAGCGATAAGAATTGAATATAATCAATGAAAACAATGATTAATCAATCATCATTCAATTTCGAAAACAATGAATAATCAATGATAATTATTAAAAAAATGATTTCATTCGTGATAACGTCTAGATGAAAAGTAATCACACTCGTATGTTATTTCAGATGAAGAAATCTCCTATGCTTTTTTTTTCCTTTTTATTTTATTGCTTACTCACGGATTTCACTATGTCTCGTACTTTATCGGTCCTGTTCTTGACACTAATTTGCTCCTCGTTGATCGTCGAAGAAACAGAAACGTCCTCTTTTGTTGGATTTTTATCCTCGTAGATTCCATCGTCTTTCTGATCCTCCTTCGAGTCGACGTTAAACGAGGATAGTAGTACGAACGTCTAGAGAGTGAAACGGAAAGCAATGTTGTTATTTTTTCCTTTTTCTTCTTTTCTTTTTTTTTTTTTACCTTACCAGGTTTAGAGATCTCTACGAGTAAAAATCATTTATTACATCGAACGAGCGCGTGCCGTATAAGATTCTTCGTATTTAATAGACAGCCTGGAATTCTAGATACGTTTGATATGTGCGCGTGAAAGTACGCATTAGAAAATATTCGTTCTCGAAAGATATATAGATTGTGCGTTCTAATCTTTAAAAGAAAATCTTGAATTATCTAAGATCGTATGGAAAACAAGAAAAAAAACGAAACGAAAATAGAAAAAAGAAAAAAAGGGACAATTGCGATATCACACGACAAGCGTTTCGGAATATTAACAAGGTGAAAGAAACAAGAAAGGATAAACTAATATATTCCAGTGGTTTTAATTAAGAAATGATTTCAAGGCACAATTAGAGACGATGCAACTTCCTCGAGAAGAAGGAACAATTGTAGCGCGTGCGCAAGATAGTATTACGCGCGGAGACGTAACAGTTATCTGTAAGAGGAAGCTCGGTTTATATAGCATTAGCTACTAGTTTTCCAACTAACTTAAGATTATCGCGAAGAGGAATCTTTTTCATTTCTGAGGATGCCCAGCAACAAGTTACCACTGACTATACGAGTTTAGTGTTATACGATCTAAAAAAACTGCGAAATAGTTCCCATTAAACTCTTTTATATTTTCTTTTGACTAACTATATCTCAGTTAAAATATTTATGTAATATATTATATATATAATTTCATTTATTTAAAAATAATTTAGAAAAAATTTCTTCGCCATTTTTTCTAATATTGGACGACACAAAATGTGATTTCATTTATATTCGATTTTTCAAAATCTCTTTCTCTCGTTCTTCTTCTCTCTTTCTCTATCTCTCTCACTCTATATATATATATATATTTTCTCTTTTTTGAGTACAACTGATTCTCATTTAAGTTTCTTGTCCTATTGTTCTAAATAGTCAGATATAATTAATCCGTCATTTTTATATATAAATATTATATTTTAAAATGACCTCTTCACCTGTACTCAGTATTTCACCCACGTATTTCTCTCTCTCTCTCTCTCTCTCTCTTTTTTGAGTACAACGCGTTCTCACGTAAATTTCTTTCTCTATTGTTTTAAATAGTTAAATAAAACTTATACATCATTTTTGTATACAAGTATTGAACTACAAAATGTTCTGTTCACCTATATTCAGTTTCGCCCACGTATTTCTTTCTTTGTTTCTTTTTTACTCTCGAATGTAACAGGTTCACTCGTAAATTTCTCGCCCTATTGTTCTAAATAACTGGATAAAAATTCTTTCGTTGTTTCCGCATGTAAAAATTGAATCTCGAAATATCCAGTTTACCTATATTCACTTCCGCCCACGTATTTCTCTCTCTCTCTCTCTCTTTCTCTTTCTCTTTCTCTTTCTCTCTTTCAGTCAAGAATATAACAGGTTCTCTCGTAAGTATCTCACTCTGCCGTTTTAAATAGCTAGATAAAATTCATTCATCATTTTTGCATGTAAGTATCTCAACCTAAACAGACTTGTTCACCTGTATTCAGTTCCGCCCATGCATTTCACTATCTCTCTCTCTCTTTCTTTCCCTTTATCTTTATCTCTTCTTCTCTCTTTTAAATACAACAGGTTCTCATTTAAATTTCTCTCCTTATTATTCTAAATAGCTGAATAAAATGAATTCATCATTTTTGTATAGAAATATTGAACCCCAAAATGTCCCGTTCATTCGTATTCAATTTCGTCAATGTACTTCTCTCTCTTTCTCTCTCTTTCACTTTTGAATGTAATAAGTTCACTCGTAAGTTTCTTCTTCTATTGTTCTAAATAGCTAGAAAAAAGTTTATTCATTATTTTCGCATGTAAAGATTGAATCTTGAAATATTCAGATTACCTATATTCGCTTCCGTTTACATATTTCTTTCTCTCTTTCTCTCTCTATCTCTCTCTCTCTTACTTTGGAACACAACAGACTCTCGCTTATATTTCTCACTCTATTGTTCTAAATAGTTAGATAAAATTAATTCTTCATTTATCTATGTAAGTATTGATGCTTAAAATGTTCTGTTTACTTGTATTCACTTCTACTCATATATCTCTCTCTTCTCTCTCTCTCTCTCTCTCTCTTTTTCTATTTTGAGTACAACAGTTTCTCACTTAAGTTATTCCTTCTATTGTTCTAAATAGCTAGATAAAATTAATTCTTCATTTATGTATATAAGTATCGAATCTCGAAATGTTCTGTACATTTATATTCCACTTATCTCTCTCTCTCTCTCCCTCTCTCTATCTCTCTTTTTCTCTCTCTTCATCTTCTTTAGAGTACAACAGATTGTAATTTAACTTTTTCATTTTGTTGTTTTAAATATTTAAAATAAAATTAATTAAAAACTTTTTATATAAATATCGAATCTCAAAACATCCTGTTCATCTATATTCTGTTTTATCTATTTCTCTCTCTTCTTCTTTTGAATACAACTGATTCTCTTTCAACTTAAATTTCTCATTCTATAATTTTAAACAATTATATAAAATAATTCTTCATTTATGTATATAAATATTGAATCTCAAAATGTCCTATTCACCTACACTCAACTTCGCCTACATATTTCTCTGTCTCTATCTCTCTCTCTCTCTCTTAATCTCGAGTCTAACAGTTTCTCTCGTAAGTTTCTTGCTTTATTGTTGTAAATAGATAGAAAAAATTCATTCATCATTTTCGCATGTAAGAATTGAATCTCGAAATATCTAGTTTATCTATATTTACTTCCGCCCACTTACCTATCTCTCTCTCTCTCTCTCTCTTTCTCAGTCTCGAATATAACAGGTTCTCTCGTAAGTTTCTCACACTGCCGTTCCAAATAGACGTCCTACACAAAGTGCTATACTAAAGTTATAACAGTTGCCTTATCGAGCCTATTCACGATTAACATTTCGCAGTGTAGATGGATCTTATAGACTAATACGATAAGTTTACATCTATTATACGTCGTGAAATCGCCATAAAATAGGAAACTATGTTTCTCCACGAAGCCATTTTTCATCCCGTTCTACGCGTTTGTAATCGACGTTGACCCAGTAAGCATCCGTGCAAGACAAGAAGGAAGGAGATGTAAAAAAAAAAAAAAATGAAAAAAGAAGGACGCGCAGAGGTCGACAACGATTTCACTGAAATCATTTTCATGATCGTCATTCGAACGAATCCTTCTTTCTTTTTTTTTCTTGTCTCTTCTTTTCTTTTCTTTTTTTTTTTTTATTTATCCCGTTATTGCCATTTTTAAGCAGCAAGTAGTTTCGATCTTTCTCTTTTAATAGCCGAGAAAGAGAGAGGAAGTATGCAGATGACGTTAATGAACCTTTCTCCTGAGAGGGAACTCGGTATTCCGGCATAAACGAACGTTCTATTACTTTTCCTCGTTCTACCGGCTTCCTCGGATCAAGGCCACGGTAAAGGTTGTTCCACTTTATCGAGATAAAAGTCGACCGAGACAAGTGCAAATCCGTTCAAGGGGACGTTCAACCACCCTTTTGCAATTTGTTACCTTTGCTGAGTTAATCGATTCGACGACTGGAAAATTGTTACTATTTAAAGTCTCGTTTCGTCACGGCACGATTTCGTTTCGCTTCCGTGATTATTTCCTTCAGAAAAAGGTAAATAATATTATTTCTTGTTTAAGAACATCGATCCTGAGAAAATGTTTATATATCGTAAACGATACGTTCCACGGCTAATTAATTTTATCATATTAATTCTATCGATTATTGTAATATATTTTCTTCCTTCTCTTTTCTTTTTTTTCTTTTCTTACTTTTTCTTTCTCTTCTGTCTTTTGCAATATCAAAATAAATTCCTTACCAAAATTATGAGCGAACGTATTTTCATCTCAGCTACAAAATTTTTAATCTTTCTCTCTTTCGGAAGATCGATCTATAGAAATCGATGATTTTCTCACTCGATATACACACGCGATGATCACTAGGTAGAGCTATGATCGTTCCTTATAATTTATCAATTTATCGTGTAATTCGCGAACGCGAATCTTTGTACACCTGTTTCCTATCGAGGTCAAAATTCAACCGACTTCGTCGAATGGTTTACTACTGATCTCTTCTTCCAACGGCGCGAAACTCGCGAGCTCGGACTTTCAGTCTCTTGATAGCAGATGGTAGAGGTGGTGGTGATGGTAGTGGAAGTGTAACCTAGGGGAGGTGGATCAGAAAGAGAAAGAAAAAGGAAAAGAAGAAGAAGAAGAAGAAGAAAAAGAAGAAGATTCGTTCCCCTCTATGTCGTGTCTACGCGGGAGCCACGTTAACACTTTTTCTCGTAACATAAACATTCTCAAGCGCGCCAAACTTTTAACACTCGATATCGTTTACTCATATACGATTGCTTTTATAATCCTTGTTCTTTTTCCTTTTTTTTTCGTTTCTTCTCGAAAATAAAAGAAAGATGTTGTTTTTTGTCTTTCTACAAACACGATCGCACAAATAGATAGATATTTGACCGTATTTTGAACTTTTTCGTCGCAATGAAACTTCACGAAAAAAGTTTACGCTCGTTTTCGCCTTGTCATCCTTGTTTATTTAACTTCTTCGTTGGACTAAATTTTATGAGAGAAAAAAATAAAAAAAAAAAGAAGGAAAAAAATTGAAAAGAAGAAAACAAAAAGGAAAATGAAGAACGAGAAAGAAGTACGACGCTCGTTTTCGCTTCGATCGTTCATAAAATTCATGCTCGTTGTTTGCAATGAACCAGATGGAAGATGTTATATTTAAGGTCGTTCCATTACGAATTGATAATTTTGTCCAACGGAAGGAGAATCTCTCTCACAGAAAAAGATGTTTCGTTCGCTTAGCCGTGACCGAGAAAACCGGAACGTAGTACATAGTTAAGCATCGTCGAGATACGAGGCACATGCCTTGTGATGCTTCGACTGCCGAGGAAGAAGAAGAAGGAAGAAGAAGGAAGAAGTAGAAGAAGAAGAAAAAGAAGAAGTCGGCCACTCTCTTCCTGCTCCTTCCTATATCTACTCTTCATTCTCTTTGTGTGAAACAAGTCTTTTATTCTTTCTTTTAAAGAATCCTAATCGCTATCATTTTACTATTATTATTATTATTATTATTATTATTATTATTATTATTATTATTATTAGCAGTAGTAGTAGTAGTAATAGTAATAGTAGTAGTAGTATTATTATTATTATTTATATTTTTCATAAGGATTTTTATATTAATAAGATTCTTTAAGATTAAACGTTAACAAAAAATAAAAAAAGGAAAAAAAAGAAAAAAGTTCTTTAAAATTAGTCGCTATAAAAAATAAAAAGAAATAAAAGATAAAATATTTCAGTCGAGTCCGGGTTGATGAACTTTCTTCATAATAGATCTCTTTACTCTCGAGATTCGTTTCGCGACTGGCCGGAGGTCGTCTCTTTAGCAGGTGCACGATGAAGCGGAGGGTGAAAGCGCCTTGTACTTACCAGTACCTTTACAAGATAAAACATGAGTGAGACTTTAAATACGATGATTCTCGTTTCTGACAGTCTTTGATAATTAACATCTACCACTCTCGAAAATATCGACAAACTTGTCTTTAATAACACTCGATTGGAAAATGTATTATTAAAAAATTGTCAAAGTGTTTATATGTAAGTAACTACTTATCTATTACTCGAACGTAGTAGGATAAGTAAACTTTAAACTTTCTTGTTGTTTCGTCTGACAGTCGTTTTCTAATTTCTCTCTCTCTCTCTTTCTCTCTCTCTCTCTCTTTCTCTTTTTCTCTCTTATCGGATAATCTATGCTTTTCTTAAACCATATACTAGAAACGAATCGAGTGAAAGTTATCTCGAAGTGAAGCACGATACCGTACGATACAATATCTTTTATCGATGATTTTTTAAAGAATATTTAGAGAACATTTCCAATGTCGCTTTCGTTTGAATTGCTTGGATTTATATCGTTGAAAAATGTCTGATAGTTTTAGTTAAAACCGTTTCTCCGACTAAAATATGTAGGTCAGTGTTCTCCGGTAATTTCGAGTTTGGGTCAGAAGACTTTGTCCGACCAACTTGGTCGTTTAGAAAGAAAGGAAGATGAAAGATAGCTTAACGATGAATAAGACTTTTTAAGAATCTCTCTCTTTTTCTCTCTCTCTCCCTCTCTCTCTCTCTCTCTCTCTCTTTATCTCTGTCTCTTTCTTTGAGATATTTTTCGGATATACGCAACAGAGATCGAAGGAAAGTAGGACAGAACCAGAAGATCTGGTTTTCGAGTTAGACGTCATTCTTCTTTTAGGATTAGAAAGGACCGCAAATAGCTAGTCGTCTTTTATTATCATACGTATATACATCTAGTGTATGTATACATATACATATACGTATAATAGGTGTACATACAAATATGCTATATAATCGAGCTGCATCCTGCACCATCTGTGCCGACGACGAAAGACTTTCTCTGTCTCTTGTTTTTCTTTTTTTTTCTTTTTCTTTCCTCCTTTTCTTCTTCTTCTTCTTTTCATTTCATTTCTTTCTTTTCTTTTTCATTTTTTTTATCCCTCCTTTTCTTCTCTTTATTCTCTTTCTCCAAAGAAAATCTCAATCATCGCTTGCTTGAAATTGAACGTGTAACACGTGCGACTCAGTCCATTTTAATAGGCTTTCACTATTATTTTTTATTAAAATCGTTCCGTAAACATCGAGAGATATAACTTTCCTATATGTGTTATTATTTCAAGATAGATCTAATAGAAATAATTCGATGATATTTCTAATATTTCTTTCTTTCTTTCTCGTCACTGCGGAAGAGTTATCCAACAAAGTTAGCATCTTCGTACATTGCTCCCTTCTCCCTCTCGTCGGATCCCTAACTCCCTTCTTCACATTTTCCATAACCTCGAGCCATAAAGGAGCCTCCCTACGTTTTATGGTTATTTCAAGATTTCAGGAATGCGATCCAATTTACGATAACGATCCTTGTCCAACACATGGCTGTGCGTACGGATCATCCACTTTGCTTCTTTTCCCTTCGAACGTAAGGGGAGATGAAAGGAGGTAAGAGGAAATCTCGAACATTGCGGGAGACGATAGAAGAAGATGTACAATTCGCAATATCCAAGCAATGCGACGACGACAACAACAAGAATGATTGGAGGCTTGAAAAAAAATATTACATGTACGTGCACTCTCTCTCTCTCTCTCTCTCTCTCTCTCTCATTCTCTATCGACTCGTTTATTCTTCGTAGCTTTCCATTTAATTTTTCTTTTTTTTTTCTTTTTTTATTCTACACTTGCATATCCCTCGTTCATGCAGAAAGCGTGGGAAGAAAGTAAAAGTAAAACGTCGTTCATTTTCCAATCTTCCATGCAAACGCACAATGACTACGTCGGTGGTCCTTCATAATAAGATTTATCTTTCGATTGAATTTTCGAACTTTTTCTTTTTTTCCTTTTCTTCTTCTTCTTCTTTTTCTTCTTTCTCTTTACTCCTTTATTTGTATTCTTATTCCTTTTTTCTTGTTCCTTTTCCTTTCGTTTTTCTTTTTTTTTTTTAATTTTTCCTTTTTTCTCTCCCCCTCCCCCTCTCCCACGCCTCAAAGAAATATGTAACAACGTGAAGAGATTACTAAAATAAATATAAAAATTCCGAAATGGAGCTTACCGTGCACTCGAAGTACGAGGAGTTTCCAGTTCCTCCTTCCACTTGTATTCTCAGGATTCGAGACTCGTTCGCGAGTCTACATGAATCAAAGACGAGGCCGCAGTAAGACTCTTTGGCAAGATATCGAATCTGCGACGTGGGAGCGATAAATAATGGATTCGCAACACTGTACTAAGGAAGAAAAATAAAATATAAAGAACTCATGCGTACGGTGAGTGAGTATAAACGTACTGGCAAACTTGCAGAAATAAGATGAGAAAAAGAAAGAGAGAGAAAGAGAGAGAGAGAGAGAGAGAGAGAGAGAGAGAGAGAGAGAGAGAGAGAGAAAGTATTATACATACGTACGTACGTAGGTACATACGTAGGTAATAAAGCTAAGCCTTTGAGCCAAACGTGAAAGCTGACTTCGTCGTTACTTTGAAACTTAATCTTTGGATTCGTTCGAGAACGTTGCGCTCGTATTTTATAAATCTTGGAGATCGTAAAGTCGAACACAATTCGTTGCTAATTTTCTTGAATCATTTGTTTCGTTAATACCGTTTACTCTCTTTCTCTAAAACTACGTTAAAGCACGTAATCGATGTTATACCTACTTTTACAATGAACTGTTCCATAATTAACTTAATAAGAGATTTCATAATCATTGAAAAATCTTAATTATATACTTTAGAGAAACGTTAATTAAAACGTTAACTCGACTGTTAATTGCATAACTCCTTTCCATGGTAACCATGGATACTTACAGTATATAAAGTTACATTTCATGCAATTATTAGTGAACATAATCTATTTTTTTTTTACAAGGTCAATTTTGTATATCGAGAAATTTAAGTGTCTTCAGGAAATAAGTGTTTTTTTAAAGGTAAGCTTGAAACGTAAATCATTTTTGTTTATGGGAAAGAGACAAGGTAGAAACAACAAACGCAATAACATTGTTTATTTATGATTCGACGAACGTTTTCAAGGTTTCACTTAATTTTTTTAATCGTAATTGTTATAACTTTTCAAACGAAATTTTATTTTACTCAAAAGAAAGAAAAGTAACTGTTCTCAAATCTTTACTTTCTATGATATTTAAATTTGTCTAGACAAAAAAAGAGGTGTGAAAATTAAAAATATAAGAGAGAACAGGTATTCCTTCTTAGAAAAATATTATTTTAATAAATATTCAAAAAGGACGACTCTTACCTTACTAAATCAAAAAGAACAGGATAGAATAAGTTAAAACAGGCCAAGCAGCTGGTAACTGACAAGTAACTATTATCCTGTTCTGCGTATCGAAAGTGAGGACAGTCGTTTCGAATATTTATTAAAGTAATAATTTTCTAAAAAATAATTCTCGTTTCTCTCTTATATCTTTACTTGGCTTAATCTTCTTTTCTTTTTGTCTAAACAATGTTAAACATCGTAGAAAGTGAAAGTTAGACGCTAGATAAAAAAAAAACGTTTCGAACGATAAACGTTCGTTTCTATTTTTTCTATTCTTTTTGTTTTTTGTTTTTTTTTTTTTAGATAAGATGATTAAAATAAGATGCCGCTAAAAAAATTATACTTTGCTTTTTAAAGGAAAAAATAAAATCGATTTCGTAATAAACACTGAAAAACTTTCATTCAATCAGAAATAAACAACGCTGTAATGTATAGTCCCACAAAATAAGAAAAAAACATTTGCTCCAAACTTTTTTTTTAAAAACGTACTATTTTCGAGATGTTTAAGTGTCCGAATTTAAGAAGACAATTCACCATGCAAGTATATACGTACGTATATATAAGGAAAAAGAAAAAAAAAAAGAAGAGAACGTGTCTCAAGCGTAATATCGAGTCTTTTAAAATTCCGAAAGAGTACAAGAAGTACAAGAAGTACATAGATACGAATTTAATGTTTAATTATTTTGTCATTTCACACGGGGGCATGCTTTTAATCTCGACATATATTTCTTGCAATGGAAACGTGCCGAGCATGAGTGTTAATTGACGCAAAAGCTTGCACGGAGTGAATTAATTATAACAATCTCCAGTAAGAAAGCGTATATATATATATGTGTGTGTGTATATGTATATACATATATATACATATACATATATATATATATGTACATATATATATATATATATATATATATGCTTACGTGTATGTGAAGAAAGATTTACGATACACGTACGCCCACGCTAACTCGTCCCTACCCCGCGGCGGTCCACTACAATTTGTTACTTCGTCGTAATTAAATCGACGCGCGGCGGATGTGTGCCACTTTAATTAATTTAATTAAAACGTTTCCCCGGATAGAGAACTCGATCAAGAGAGAAAGAAAGAGAGAGAGAGAGATAAGTATTTATTCGCCGTACAAATCGATTTCGATCGACATTCTCTTCTCTGAGATTTCTTCGTTTTAAATCTTTCGATTTTTTCGAAAAACGTTTTACAAGGATCTTTATCTCTGTTTTTTTTCTTTTCTTTTATATTGCACGCGGAATAAATCAATCGGCATGATGTAGTGCAAAAAAAAAAAAAAGAAAATTATTATTGAAAGATCAATGGGTTTTGCTCGGATCAGGTAAAAGATCCAAAAGATTAAAGTCTCCGTTGAAAAATCGGATAACGTTTACTGACAAGATAAAAGACAAAAAAAAACTTCTTAATACAATCGTCGAGTCTACATACATTGTTTCTTGTATTATCTCTTTCTTTTTTGTTTATTTGTTTTTGTTATTTTTTTTTGTATCGTTTTGTCGTTTTGTTTGGAAGGAAAAAGAAATCGTAACGCAAAGATCAAGACGCAACCTCGTTTCTTTCTTTTTTCTTTTTTTTTTTTTGCTTTCAAGGTAAAAAGCGAACGTTAAACGATCGAGAAACTCGGTTTTATCAAGATTCGCAGTAACTATAATAGCAATTATAAGATTAAAACTTAATAAAATAATCAACTGACAACTCTGGGGTACCGATCGATTTTTAACAGTCGATCTCTTTCAGACCGGCAATAAATTTTCTATATTTTTGTCGGTAAAGTGGAAAAGATAAATGAGATAAAATGAATGATAATCCGTCAACGATAATCAATCGATACCTCAAACGCGTCGAAAGACTAGAATGATTAAAAATAAACTCCCGCAACGATGTAAATCTATCTTCCTACTTATTATAATAATGACGATATCTAAAATAATTATAATGATACCATGATGAAATAGTATTGATACAATAATTATAGAATGATAGAGAACGTAAGATAAAAATTCGTACCTTTTTTTTTTTTTGATTGGGGGTAAATACGTTAAACAAAATACATATATTTTTTTTATGTAATAACGATACGATTGTAACTTTAATAATATTTACAAGTTCGCGACAAAGAAATAAAAGTAAGGAGAAGAAACAAAAATTATGATATCGCGAAAAAGATATTATTATCTTTGTAAAAACACGATGCAGTGTTATTGTCGAGTTTGTCCTGTTTAAGATAATTAATTAGATTCTAACGAATAAATTAATATTATAGCACATTTCGAACCTTAACTAATGGTTCCTGTGATACACATGCTTTACGATCGAGTAACAAAGAAACGATATGCTCGTTAAAGAAAAATTCTGGACGGATGGACGTAAATCTATAATGATGATAATTTTCTCCCTTATTTCCCATTGTTCACGTTTAAATCTTTACCTGAGTACAAACGTGATTTGATTGTATCGCGCGTATGATATATATATAAAAGAAAAAGAATAATAAATTAACGAATCTTTTCTGGTTCGTCTCGACCTTCGTAAAGTTCGGCGTAAAAAATGGCAAACTTGATTCGTTTTCTAATATAAACTTTCGATTGCTTCGATAAATCGATCTACGATATTTCTTATCCCTTTCGTTCGACATTAAAGATTATAATATCGAATAAGATCAGATTAGCAAAGAATAAGATGAGTAGTCTAATCGAGATGGCGTCAGTCGGTGCACTCGGAAGCAAAACTCTCGAGATCGACGTAATGGCCGTTCATATTGTCCTCGAGAAGTTGTGCCAGATCCCTCCTTAGAATTTGAAATTCTGGTCTGCGGTCGGGATCAGCGTGCCAGCATCGGGATATCACCCTGAAGAGCTCGCTTCGACAGTGGGACGGTCTCTCGAGGCGATAACCGCTTTGCACGTTCCGCATGACTTCTCTTGCCGTCATATCCGGGTACGGCGTTGAGCCTAAACAACATAAAATATTTTGTCAGTTCTGTGTTCGTCTTACGGATAAGGACTTATCCTCGAGAATTGCTTTCGAGCAACGATATAATCCGACTTGTTTATTAAAGGGTACCTTTAACGAGATAAAGAATGATTGTGACTCGAAAGAAAATATATCGGGGTCATTCGTTAAAAAAAAAAAGAAACAAGAAAAAAATAGTGTATCTAATCGATGATATTTGGTCTAAAAAAAGAATAAATAAATAAAAAAAGAAGAACATTTTTTCAGATATATTCTCTCTGATCATGCCTTGTTAAAAGTTTCATATCTTTGATTTTTAATAACTTACCGAGCGTTACTATTTCCCACATTAAAATGCCGAAGCTCCAAACGTCGGTCTTCGTAGTGAAAAGAGAATAAATCAACGATTCCGGTGCCATCCATCTTATCGGCAATGCGTTTCTACCGTGTCTCGTTTCGATCACTTCGCCGTCTTCGTTCGCGAATCTCGACATTCCGAAATCTGCGATCTTGCAGAGTTTGTTGTGATCAACTAAAACGTTTCTGGCTGCGAGATCCCGATGAATTATCTGAAAAAATACGGTAAAAATTTATTTCAACGAACGTACACGTACGAGAATATAATCTCAATCTCAATCTCTCTCTCTCTCTCTCTCTCTCTCTCTCTCTCTCTCTCTCTCTCTCTCTCTCTCTCTCGTATTGTTGTCTCTTAATATTTAAATATTTAATACAAATAGAGACACTTGGTTGAAAAATATGAGCGAGTAAACTCTCGCTAGAATCTTCGGACCTTGTCTAACTTGTAGATGATGCTAATGAACCAAACGACTCAATGTCAAGGTAAACAAGATATATATATATATATATATATATATATATATATATATATATATATCCTATCTCTTCTTTAATGATTTCATCTCTTAGATTTATTACTTCCCGCCGTTATTTTCGTAACCGACACGAAGACGCCGCGAGACGTCCATCAATTTGCAAGAAAAAAAAAGCTCCCCAACGTGTTATGTGTTCGATAAGTACAATAAAATAATTTTTGTCTGCACGTGTAAGAACAATAATCAATAATTCGTCGTACATGCGCCGTAATATTCTTACGTCTTTTGAATTACCACATGATCGTTGAAACATACCCGTTATCATTCTAAACACAAGTTTGAAGACACAACTTCGTATGTTGCTTTATTGCCAGCTGTATTGCCATCTCCTTCGTTACCTTATCCTAATAATGAGCAAGTAATTTTGCCTTCGTAATAGTTAAATACAGGCAAGGTTCGTGCTATCTGTAAATGCGAATGATACGTACCATACTGGATCCTTCATTTTCTTTTTTTTTCCTTTTTCTTTTTCTTTGTCTATTTCTTTTTCTTTTGTATTCTTTTTTCTTTTTTTTTCCCCCTTTTTTTTCAGTTTTTACAAACATCGATGTCACATGACAGATCGGCGTAAATCAATTTAATTATCAAAGAGATAGAATGAGATTAGATAAAGAATTTCTAAGAAATAGCATCCGCTTTCCTTGAAATTTATTTAATAAAATCTACGATAGGAGATATAACAGATAACGTCCTATTTCGAATAATAAATAACCTCTTGTAATCCTTGTCAATCAATGCCGGCACAAGGCGTCCTTTAATCACCAAAGATCCGTACGGTTAGTCACGTGCGATATTAGATGCATTCTCTCTATTTCAAAGCATTTTCGAAGATAGGAGAGATAAGTTCGTCTATAGTAGAAATTACCTATGAGAACCTAGCTCTTTCTTCTCTTTTCTCTTTCTCTCTCTTTCTTTCTCTTTCTTTCTTTCTTTCTTTCTTTCTTTCTTTCTTTCATTCTTTCTTTATCTTTCTCTCTCTCTCTTATTCATGCAATTATCCATCAAGTCGAGAAGATTAGTTTTCGCATTGCGCTTCTGGGAAGCCATTATACGAACGGAAACACGCAATTCGTTCTTTCAGAGAAGCCTATCGACAATCTTACTTTAAAAATTTTTGTACTTTTTCTTTTTCTTCCTTCTCTTTTCCTTTTTTTTTTCTTTTTCGACCGAACAAAAAATAATTGACTGGTGTCGTTAATTTTTTAGTTTTTCATTTCTTTTCTTTTCCAAATTTTAATAGATCGTATACCGAAGAATCCAGCATACAAATATGCAGGACCTCTTTTTTTGAAAGATTTCTTAAAAGAAATTTCTTTAACGATATTTCAAAAACTAAATATTATATTTTCTTTAACGAAAGTATGATGTGATCGATGTAAAAAAGTATGACAGTGAATTCTTTCGTATATCTTCTTTACCTAATTTATCTAAATTACACGTTACCTAATTTACACGAAATTAAGATAAAAGATTTCTAAAATAATCATTTATATCACTATTTGTTCGATAACCATTTTGACGGGTTTAACTTGTTTAAGAAAAAAATTCTCTCCTAAAATCTCGTGTAAATAAAACAACTTCGCGAGGAGAACGTCTTAATCGACCTTGGTGTCCGAGATTTCGAGCGTTAGTAGAATTACGATCTTTCTGGCACAGAAGAAGAAATACGTCGGAATATCCGTGAATTCTAAAATAACGGAACGAACGTGTAACTATGTATATACGTACATACGTACATATATATGTATGTAAATACATCGACCGAGTTTTACGTCGTCTCTTCAAATCCGCCGTTTCTTGTATTTTCTAAAAAAAAAAAAAAAAAAAAAAAAAACATAGGGAGAACAAAAATAAGAAGGACATTTATGTCTCGTCGAAGAGAAAAGGAGTAGATAAGTAAGTAAGTGAGTGGGTGAGTACTTACATACTTACTTTAGAAACGGAAGCTGAGATAACATACGATTACGATTCGAACAAGAATGACGTAAGTCGGATTTAAACATTCCTTTCGTCGAAAATACAAGTCTTTGTTACATAACAAAAAGTCACGGATTACTTACATAGAACCGTCCAATTTGTCGAGTTTGACAAATAATTACATACGAACGGAATCGTCTATATGTGTATAATAAAAAGAATTACACGAGAAAAAAAGGAAAAGGACGAAGAGATTGAAATGGGAAAACTCGAATATATACGCAGATACGTCATGACGTAAAACGATTAAAATTCAAATTGTTATTAACTTTGGAAAGAAATAAAGGAGCTTTGGTATATGTATGTAAACATTTTAAATGATTGTAAAGGACGATCGTATCGATCGTCGAGGTGTCGGCATCGAAATTTATCACGATTCTTTTCCTCTTGGCGAAGCACGCGACTATCATGAGAGAAAAGGAAAGAGATAAATGAAAAGAGAAAAAGAGAGAGAGAGAAAGAGAGAAGAAAAAAGGATAATAATAAGAAGAGGGTTGAAACGAACGGCCCGTTTCGTCGTTCGACTCTCTTTCTCTCTCTCTTTCTTCTCAACTCCACGGGTAGTGCAAACTTACTTTTTCTTACCGCGACAAACCTGTCCAGGGGACCGACAATGAATTATACTGACCCACTGACTGCTACGAAACGTGATTCGACTCTCCTTCGATGTCGTCGTTATCGGTTGATCCGTAAACAAGCCAATATCACGTGAGTCTCGCTCGTTACCGTTGGTCCTCCATCTCTCAAAGACCAATGAGAGTATACCACTAATTTTCTCTCCCTCTCTCTCTCTCTCTCTTTCTCTTATTTTTCTCTCCCCTCTCTTCTCTCTCCCTCTCTCTCACTCTCACCCTCTCTCTCTCTCACTCTCTCTTTCTGTCATTTTTCTCTCCCCTCTCTTCTCTCCACTCTTCTTTCTCCCTCTCTCACTCTTTCTCTCTATATCTCTATCTCGATCTGTTTTTCTCTCTTACTCATTCGTCCGTTCGGATAAGGAGACTGATAAAGTAAGTTTACCTTTTTTGACGCGAGATATTCCATGCCTCTAGCGACGCAGTATCCAAATACCGTCAGATCTCTCGATGTCAGGGCCGCCGAGTCCTCGCTGAAATTGTAAAAGTCCTGCCTGGTGCGGTGATCGCGTAGATAAGCCAATAGCTTTCCGTACATCACGTATTCGAGTATCAGGTAATGGGGCTCTGTAAAAGAAAATAAAGTTAAACGACATTATTTCTTTTCCTTTTACACACGTACACACACAAAAAGATATTTATATTTATATAGACATATATACATATATATTATATACATTTATATCTTTATATTTTATACATATATACACACATATATATTTATTTATTATAATATTCATATTTGTTATAATATTTTTATATTTTTATATATTTGTTTATGTATATTGTATTCGTATACACACACACACACACATATATATATACACATATCGGTATATGTGTGTGTGTATACAAACACGCACACATCTATCTACCAAACATAGATATATTCTGTCTTCTAAGAAAAATATTTCACGGGTGAGAATAATACGGATAAATCATACCGAACGAGGAACATATCAATAGTATAATTCGATCTCGTCACGAGATCCGATCGTTATCCATAGAAAATTTATGTTTCTGTCTCACGAGGTGTTTCTCCTAAACCAAGATCTCTCTCTCTCTCTCTCTCTCTCTCTCTTTCTCTTTTTTTTATATTTGAGGTAAGCATGTGATATTAGAAGGACTCGTGGTATGGATTATGAACGAAGTATGGACGCGAGTTAAAGTAATTTAAACAGTGCATTTTTGGGACCCCGTGGGCAGTATCCGGCTGATTGTAACTTATGGGGCCCAGTTTCGTTGGCAAGTTTTACCGACCAACTACGTCCCAGACCGTTTCACGTTGGCGCCTCGTCGTCGTAACTCTCACATTAGACCAGCATTACTACCCCCTTCTAATAACTTCGGTTTGTTAAGGAATCCTTTTCAATTCTTTTTTTTCCTGTACGCAAGCAAATACTTTTCGCAAGTATCATAATATTTAATACAACGCAACAACGTACGATATTCAAGTGACATATATACATACTTACGTACATGTATCATCGTCGCATAAGTAACTGCTTCGTTATCGCTTTTAAATACTTTCTTCTCTTTTCGTTTCTACTACTTTCTTGCTTATGATTTTTTGAACAAATCAAAAAATGTGTAGAATTGTTAGAAAGTTGGATGTTTTCATTTTATTCATAGAAAAAAAAATATTTCCTGCGAAACGAATCATTTTTATGTTTACTTGCGTAATAAAATTACCATAACGACGTATTTCATTAGCTGTTCAATATATTGTTATTTTTATAGAATCATATAGAGACAGCCGATGTTTCCGCTTATGGTTTCTTATCGCAAGCAATACGCATAGTTCGCAAACATTGCAACTCCTCTTTATTTATTAAAAAATATTTACCACGTTTGTTGATGCACAGAGCGTGCAGCATCGTATTTAATCGAACGATCGTGTTGGCGCGCACGTGTACGCACCGATACGGTACGTAGAGGAAACAATAGTCAGGACAAATGGAAAATAATAAACGTTCGTAGCAAGCTAAGCGCTTTATCGCGGCATTCGATTAACGAAATTCGATAAGGCTATAATATACCTACGATTTGATTCCTCGTACAAAACAGAATTTTCAATTTTCATTATCGCGAAATATTAAGACTTATATGTATGTATTTACGTGTGCGTTGTGTATCGACAGCTGTGCACCGAATGTAACACGTAAGAAGATAAACAGCTTCCTTGAAAATATTACCAAGGCGAAACAAAACTTTTCGAGTTGCTATTTCGAGTTCCCCAAACACATGTCGCACATGTGTATGCACTTGGAACAAAAAAAGAAAAAAGAAAGAAAGGAAAAGAAAAGAAAAAAAGAACGAAACCAAAAAAAAAATGAAAGATAGAAAGAAAAAAATATTAATCAATATCTCAATATAATCCCGACGTCTTATAAGCGTTTCTCATTTTTCATTTTTATCGAACAAATAAAAAGATTTTAACGAGAGTCGAAAGGGAAAGGAATTGATCGAGTTCTAAATTGAAATATCATTGGAGTATAGAGGTGATTGATAAATGGGTATAATGAAAGCGTTGGGTTGCGTCTTATTGTCGGAGAGATACGTCGAGTTCTGTAAAAGAAGAAGAAGAAAACGAAGAAGACGAAGAATAAGAAGAAGAAGAAGAAGAAGAGCGACGCCGTCGTAAGGCTAAGAAAGAAAAAAGAAAAACACGAAGTCACCTCCTCCTCCTCCTCCTCCTCCTCCTCCTCCTCCTCCTCCTATTCCTCTCAAGCTTCTTCTCTCTCATCCTTCTCATCCTCTGGCGTCGAGACCGAAAGGATAAATGCGGAGGACACGAAACCACAATGTCGTAAATTTTCTGCGACGGACCCTCCGAGCTGGCCGGGGGAGCGTTCTATTGTGCGCCGAAAAGGGTCCGACAAGGCACGCTCCTTGAGCTTCAACCAAAAACTCTACCGCGGCGGAAGCTAAAGAGCCGAAATAGGGAGTAGCGATTATTTTAATTGCGTTAGAACATTCTCAAGCCGATCTCAAATGCAATCTCGATTTTTTGGAGTTATACGAAAATGAGAAACAACAAAATTCTTTCTTTTGTTTCGTTAATTTTTTTTAACTTTTTTTTTTAAAGGTAAAAAAAGCAGATGAAATAAGAAAAAGAAAAAATATAGAAACCGATCGAAACAAATTTTGATAAAAGGAAAATAGGTTTAAAGGACGTATTGTACTGAGAAGATCTGTGCGAGGTACGCGTATGGAAATTTATACGTACGATGAAGAAGACGATAGTAAAGAAAGAGAGAGAGAGAGAGAGAGAGAAAGAAAGCATCGTATATAATGTTCTCCAACTTCCTCTTATTCCTCTTCTCATCGAGATCTCATTCCTCTTGTTGCTTAGTTTTGATGTCTCAACCATGAAATAAAATCATCAGGGATCAAACGATTGACTCGTGAGAAAAGATAAAAGATAATCACTCTGTAATACTTATCTACGATAAAGTGACACGATAAATCCATCTTCCGAGCGTGGAATAATGATTTCCTTTATTTTTCACATTACTGTTTCCAATACGTATGATACACGCGATTAAATTTTCAAGGATGAAAAAATTAAATACTAGTTTTCGTATTTTCCTCTCTCGCAAATTCCACGACGATGAAGTTGACGAAGTAATTTCTTTGAAAAATATTTTAGTCCGTACGGGAAGAAAGATAACATGATAATATTGTAAATATGGCCGAAAAAATTTTTTTGTCAGTATAACTCTATCGTATAATTTTAATTAATTATTCTTGAAATAATAAAAAACGACGGATCGACCTTTCGTTTATAACAATTTAACCGATATCGATCGCGTGTAAATCATTAAATTCCAGAGAATAAGAAAAAAGTTGTGTCGCCCATATGTCAACGAAAGGCATGTCTCTATCTTTTTTTTTCTTCTCTCTCTCTCTCTCTCTCTCTCTCTCTCTCTCTCTCTCTCTCTCTCTCTTTCTCTTTTTCTCTGTCTCTTTCTTTATCGACGAGTTAATCACCGTGAAGTAATGGAAATGTCGAAGATTTTTTTCTCTTCGAAGGATTTTCGCATCCTTTGACATACATGAGAGTACATTCGTTTATATTAAAAATGTATTAGGGTCGTCGGGATAAACATCGAATGGGGTAAAAACAAAACAATGAAAAAGTCAATGAATTCGATTTAAAGTAAAAGAAAAGTAAGAGATCAAAAAAATAAAAATATGTAAGCTTGACGTTTTGTTTATCGGACAAAAAGATTTATGGAATTCCATCGCGCAATCTATGTACATATAGATGTAAATATATATATATACATATATATATATATATGTATGTATGTATATTACGTATATACCATGTGAGTATCAATCGATTACGAATTAATGATACCAAACATCGACGATTTGTCTTCCTTTCATTTACAAAATAATCAAATGCGACACAAATGATTGGCGTTTATTGTATATGCTGGAAATAAGAAAAATAACAAACTTAATGATTGGTCAGCTCGTAGAAAATTTGTCTCTATTGGTATTTATCGTCGAAGTCAGTTATTATTTCCTCTTTTTCTTTTTCTTTTTTTCTTTTTTTTTACGTTTTTCGTCGAACTAATTTGCTTTTAATTCGATATTTGTTTTTTCTTTTTCTCTTTCGTTAATACGACGACTTACGATGACTGCGAGAAATTTTGTTTACCAACTAGTTCTACAAATTTCTAAATCATAAATTTCATTAATGAGTGCATATAATATAATAAGAATGCAGAGGGACGGTCTAATAGCTTGATCAGCATATTTCGCAAACCAAAACATCTACATCAATGAGAAACGTAAACAATGTTATAGTATTAGTACTCGGTGATAGTAGTATTGGTATAAACTCGCTTTGCTGTTATCAAGATTCACAAGAAAGAAAGAGAGAGAAAAGAAAGAGGGAAAGAGAGAGAGAGAACAAATAAATGACACCCGTCCATTATCGAAGATGCGCCATTCGCGTTTTTTTTCTTTTCTTTTTTTATATGCTACCAACGAACACAAGTAAAAGGAAAAGAATTCTTTTGCGATTTAGAATCCAACACGTTCTTTATGATGTTTTCGTCATCGATGAGAACGTAACGAATAAATACCATTTGATATTTTATATATACATATATAATATTAAAAACGAATAAATGCCAATTAATATTGTATATATATATATATATGTGTAATATATATACATATATATATGTGTGTGTATGTGTGTGTGTATGTATGTATACCGATTTTTTAATTTATAATTAATTCACTGATATAATTAATTAATAGATAACTCATATAATTTCGTAAGAAAACTTACCCTCTTCGGTGCAACATCCTAAAAGTGTTACAACGTTCGGATGACTACCAAGCTGTTGCATGATCTCTAATTCCCGTACTAAATCTTCTTTTTCACGTTCCGAAGCACCTTCTTTCACTGTTTTAACAGCCACCAATCTCGTTGTACCCTGATGACCAGTCAAGTCGTCGGCTTCGGCTTTCCAAACCTAACAAATAATAAAAAAAAAAAAAATTCGATATTTTACATTTTAAACGGATCTTATCCAATTTTTATTGAAAACGTAATAACTTATCGGTATTAACGTATAGTGTCAATATGAATATTATCAATAATAATTCTCGACTAATCATTGTAGTATCGTCGAAATAACAAATTCATCACGAAAGCATTCATATACTCTTTATTAGCGATTTCGTATAATATATATTATATGTACATATATATGTGTATATATTATATTTACATCTATATGTATAAGTATGTACATACGTATAAAATACCCATGAGATTTCTATATTCCCGTTAAAATTCGCCTTTTTACGCGAGCATTTAACGCGCCACAAAAAGACGCGTCCCACGTACGTAGTTATACGTGAGATTCTCTGACGATTTATTATCCTTGCTTTTCGTACGAGGAGAAAAGAAAACATATAATGCCTTACCTGTCCAAAGTTTCCTTGCCCGAGGACCGTCTGTAACCTAAGCTTATCTCTAGGAAACTCCCATCTGGATTCTTGCGACGGAGGTGGCGGTGGTTTCTCTGCTTCGTGACACTGAATGGATAAAAAAAAAAAAAGAAGAAAAAAAAAGAAAAAAGATATAAAAAAAAGAAAAAGAACGGATAAATAAATATAAAACGAGAGCAAAATAATAGAGTTTAAATTCGCGATAGGGAATGTTTACTCGTTCTTTTTTTTAGAGCTTATTAAAGTAATCGGTATATAAATCATTCTTACCAAATGTTGTATCCTTGGTAGCTTTGTAATTGCCTTTTCGATGGACGTTTTAAAATCCCCATTTTCGAGATTAAGAGCGTCCTTCCTGTAACTTATCTCGGATGACGTGTCCGATTCTTCGAGCACCTGCATAAGTAAATCATCATCGACGTTAATCGTCGAATGAAAGAAAGAAAGAAAGAAAGAAAGGAAGGAAGGAAGGAAGGAAGGAAGGAAGGAAAGAAAGAAGAAAGAAAGAGAAAAAGAAAAGAAGAAAGAAAGAAAGAAAGAAAGAAAGAAAGAAAGAAAGAAAGATTCGTTCGCGACGCTACGACCATGAACAAGATGCAAATATTATGACGAGAAAAGACGGAGAGTTTGACGTAAATTCGAGGTGATAAATAAATCGACTAACAAAGGATGATAATAATAAGTACAACATCTTAAGAGGCTGCTGTGATTTAAAGTAAGAAAAGAATTCTTTTCTTATTTCTTTTCTTTTCTTTTTCCTTCTTCATTTGCTCGAGACGATTTGAGATAAAAAGGAAAAGAAAAAGAAAAAAAAATATGTTGTCTTTATCATCAGATTTTTCTACGTATTTCTTTTCTTCCTTTCTTTTTCGAATCAATCGAAAATAGTACGCGACTCCATAAGACGCATGAATCTCCCGCGACCATAATCGCGACTCGAGAGATCGTCGATCGTGTTCGTTCGATGATTCATCGAGAATCCTTCGTAAGACAAGGCGATCGCGTTCGTTCGCGTTGACCGCTTTTTTTTTGTTTTGATTCGTTTTCTTTTCTCTTTCTTTTTCTTTTTTTTTTATCTTCTTCACACATTATCAAGCGACTAAGAACTGTTAATGACGTCAACAATAAAAATCGAAATGACAGAAATTCTTTTTTCCTCGTTTTTTCTCTTTTTTCCAACGTGATAAGTATTATTATAGCACGTTAATTATATACTACTCGAGTACGACGACTCAGTGAAAAGAGAATCCAAAGAGCTCGGACTACTTTCGCTCGCGTGGAGCAGTTTACTTTCAAATCTACGGCATCCTTCCTGTCTCCGTCTCTCTCTTTCTCTTTCTATCTTTTTCTCTCTCTTTTTTACACTCTCTTTCTCTCCATTTCTCTGGGTCAAACCTACGCTAACCCAGATATCGAAAAGATGTTGGAGAAACGGAGCAGACAGCCTTCCCAGGTCAACGACTCACCTTACGATTCCTAATGATCAGTCTTCTAAGAATGAGTCCAACGCCAACGGCAATTGGAAATACGACGAGCGTAGCCAAAATATAACTGACTACTGCTACGGTCTCTTGTGATGCAATGGTGTCGCTATCGTGTCTCTTAGTCACTTCACTAATATTCACTGATTCCCGTGGGCTAATGGCAATCAAACCACTGTCAAAGTACGTCCTGTTGAATTCGATCGGTTGATACCCTAAACCGGCATAATCCGATACAACAGATCGATTGGAATAAATCGATCTGTACCTCGTCCTGTTAACGAAATTGGAAGGTGTACTAGTAGGTCTGATAGTGGATTTAGGGGTTGATTTGGGGGTTGATTTAGGGATGGGTTTAACGGTGGGTTTGTTGGTAGCAGAGGGAGTGGTGTATCGCGAAGCAGGAGCTTCCTGAGGTGATTCCACTTTATCCTTAGTCGTATTACTTTCCTCTAAGGGTATTTCGACCGTACGAGTAGCAGGACCAAGGGTGCTACTGTCATCGAATATGTCCGAGGTGTTGTAAAGCTGCATTATAGGAAGTACATCGTCTTCCTGTTTTGCTTTATCCGAGAGACTGCGTCCTCTGCTTTCATGAAAATCGTGCATATGCTGTTGAGCAATCCGATTTGGAAATTGATTCGTCGAAACGGTGGACGTTTCCAAATCCGGCAGAGTATTGCTCTCAGTGCTCGAAGTGTTCTGCGATCTATACATCTTTTGAATCTCGGAAGGATCAAGATCTGCCGCTAAACCGAACGGTCTATCTTGATCCGGTTTCCTACTCGAAGTCAATCGATTTATAGATTCCGTCGTACTCGAGCCGATCAAACGATTATCGTTCGATATCTTTTCAACGAGTAACTTGGGTGTCACCGGAAATACGGGTGCACTAGTCGTAACTTCCGGCGTCATCGTGGTTGTCGTAGTCGTTAGGGTGGAGTGCTCGTTGTTGCTCTCCTTCCGAGTCTCGTCTTTGATATCCGAGTTAGACAGAGTCTCGATCGAGGCCTCGGTAGGACCATCGACCAAAGGAGAAGACGAGAGAAGATCGACGACCGTCGTCTCTTCCGGGACTTTCAAATCTGACAAACTTTCATTCGTCGTAAAATTGTCCTCGAAGGTACGATTGACCTTCAAGGAGGCTTCATTTTCAATACGAGATTCATCCTCTCGACGCTCCAGATCAAGGGAGTTCCTTCTGTCAGCGTCAACGAGAA
Organism: Vespula vulgaris; assembly: GCF_905475345.1. Lineage (NCBI taxonomy): Eukaryota > Metazoa > Arthropoda > Insecta > Hymenoptera > Vespidae > Vespula > Vespula vulgaris. The sequence continues at coordinate 738,577 of NC_066589.1, forward strand.
CGGAATCTTGCGTGCCCGTGGAAGGCATCGCTTCCGGGCTCGCGTCTTTCTGGTTCACCGCACCGCTGTGCAAGACAGCGCTAGCCGATTTACGAAGAAAACTTCTATTATGATGATAATGACGATGATGAGGATCAGGATCGGTCGAACTTTCTTCGATAACGAGGGTTACTCTGTCGGACCACTGTTGCTGATGCTGCTGTTGTCTGTTGTTTCGAGTAAGAGCGCTCGTGATTCTCACGGGTGCGCGTTGCGGCGCTGACTGAGCGCCGGTTCGGTGGGCACCGCTCGCGAGGACTTTTCTTCGTCGTTCCCCCACCAAGGAGGGAGTAGCGATCGTGCTCGGTCTTCCAACCGCTTCGACGCTCCTGCCAGTACTGAGTCCAGCGGATTGCGAGGGCTCCTCGCTGATGCCGGCAGCACCGGCGGAAGCCTCCGTCGACGGTGACTCTACCCTGCCGTTCGTTATCTCGCTGGAAGCGCTGCTGCTCCTTCGAGAGCCTCCACCACCTCCTCCTCCTCCTCCTCCTCTTCCTGCGTCGACTCTTCCTCTTCCTCTTACTCCAGTCTCTCCGCTTAGCCCAGGTCCGGTGTAGTTGCGCAACAGTCTCGTCACGTTGGTTATCGTATACGCGTACACGTGTTGCTGGTGATGCCGGCGAGTCTCTTGCGTCGTGGTCTTCAACGTCGACGTCGACGTCGTCGTCGTTGTCATCGTCGGCGTCGGCGTCGTCGTCGAAAAGTTTTTCACCGACGACTCTCTGTAAGGTTCCGTCACGACGATTCTCAATGTCGTCGAACTCACCGTACTTTCCTCGATGCTGTTACTCTCCCGAGACTTCTTATCGTCCTTCGAACGGTACTCGGAAACACCATCGTTTCCAACTTTTTCTTCGACATCTTCCATCTTTTTGCTCCTTCGGAAACTACCTCTTGATACTTTCGTCTTCTGAACACCGTTCTCACCCCTCCGCTCCACCGCTTGCTCCTCGAGCTCCGTCGTATTTCCGTTCTGTGTCATGTCCTTGCTGGGAATCACGTTCGTGGCGATCGTCGAGTCGGACAATCTTGTTTTCCTGTAATACAAATTCGGCACGTCTCGCAACGTGTTCTTCGTTGTCTTAGAAACTTTGTTCTTCTCGATCATGCGTCTTTCCAAAGCAACGTTGGTCTCCTCCTTCGAGATTTCTTCAGCTCGAGTCGTAGTCGACGTCGTTGTCGTTGTTGTTGTCGTTCCCGTTGTCGTTGTAAGCGGGGACAAGCTGGTTCTCTTGCTAGGATTTCTCCTTCGCAAGGTTGTTGGAGTAACCGAGACAAGTTCGTTCGAATCGTTACCGACTGTCGTTACGTTCTGCAGCTCCGGTTGTAGTTTCTGACCGAAATAAAGGAACTGCGACATGTCCTCCATCGGAATGTTACTTTCTACGGGTCTAAAGTGCTTGTAAAGGGACTCCGGCATGGAAACGATGTTTTTCTTACGAACGTTATCAGCCTCCAAGGACTTTGGGATGCTCGTTACCGGCGCCATCGTCATCGTGGACTCGATGTCCTCTCGTTCGCTCATCAATGTCGTTAGGTTCTCTTCCATCGTTGCTTTGAACGTTTTCTTGTCAGCATCGTCGGTACCGTTCTTCGCCGTAGAAACCCTAGCATACATTCCTTCGTTCTTCGTCTCCTGTGCTTCCAGGATGTCTGGTGGATCCTTTGGAGTGACGTCGATGAGACGGCCGTTTCGTTGCTTCGACATTCGTCGTCTTCGAGCTGCAAGAATGTTCCGCAGTACTTGTTCCCTCTTAGCTTTCGACGAGAGTACTTCGACGGAGGGTATCTCGGTGCTCGAGGACACTAGACCTTGAAATTTTTCTTCCTCCTCCGTTGTTTCTGCGAACAAATAAATGAAAATTAATAAACCACGGTTTACGGGAGTAAGTAAGTACTTGAAGAAAAGGCGTCTGCGTTTACTCGAGTCTAAAAGCGAACGTTTATTATCCGCGGAACGCGTTCCTTTCATTTTCCCGTCGCCGTGTGTCTTGAATAATGCAGACCACCCCTCGTTATCTCTATCGTAATCTAGAATCATCATCTGACCTTGAAACGGAGACGCACGGTATCATCGTCGTTGGACGAAATTCTAGGGGCATTACTACGTTGAGAGATTGTTTCTCTCGTTCTTTTCGTGACGTGAAACAAGAAGCACGAGGATAGAGAAAGAGAGAGAAATAGAGAGAGAGAAAGAGAGAGAGAGAGGAAGATAGAGAGAAAACAAAAAGCGAAGGAAAGAAAGAGAAAGAGAAAGAGAAAGACAGAAAAAGGGAATATAGCTAAGAATGCCGTCGTGTATGTTGGCGTTGGAAGGAGGCTACGAAGTCGTGGGTTATCGCCGCGAACGTGACCGCATAAAGGATCGTAATATTTTATGTGAACACGTGTATGAGGAAGGTCAGTATTGCTCCTGTTCTTGTTTCGCGAGTACGCGAGCGTGCTACGTACCGGACTCAACGATTCAACAACGAGTCGGCCTACTAAACTATAACGCGAACGCATTATATGCCCGAAGCAATGTTCCTTACTCCATTTGTTTTCTTTTTAAATAATATGATAAATAAAATAATAAATAATAAAATAAATGATAAATAAACGTTAATCTTTATCGGACGATACGTTTTAGCGCCGATATCGAAATGCTTTGAGAAACATACGTTCATATTTATCAGATATAAAATACGACATAAGCCAAGTGGAAAACACGTGGAAGATTAAAATTATATGGTTAGATCTTCGAAGAACAGATAATCTCTCACGGCTCCTCGTTATCTACGTTTATTATCTCAAGATTTTATATTGAGAAAACCTTGGTCTTGGCGATGCTCTTGATATCGCAAAACGATCTACTGCGACGGTTCAATATTTATCTTCCGTGCGAGTAAAACACTATGAAACGATTTATACTACCGGCCGAAACGCAATACGAAAGGATTGCTTTTTTAATATAGAGAGTTACGTAATAGTTTGATCGAAGTTTGCTGCCGTTTCGTCGACTTTACGAAGTTAAGATAAAAGAAAAAAAAGAACAAGAGAGAGAGAGAGAAAGAAAAAAAAAGCCAGATTTAATCGATTCCGACGAAATGATCGTTATTGACAGATAGAAAACATAAAGTAAAGAATGACAATGGCTTTAAGTAAGATCGAGAACATCGACAATTACGGTAGTTTAGCATTATCAACGATCATAAGACGAGTACCACTCCGAACATCGACGATTAATCATTAAATATTTACATAAAAATTTGCTCTATCATCGTTTCTTCTCCAAACTCACTATAGCCGTTGGCTATACACGCGACAAGATCAAGCTTCGCTTTTCTTCGTCCTCTTATAGCCAGAAGTGTATTTTGTACCTTTATCTTTTCTATCTCTCTCTTTCTTTCTCTTTCTATTTCTCTCTCTCTCTCTCTCTTTCTTTCTCTTTTTCTCTATCTATCTCTTTCTCTCTTTTCTCTCTTTTTACCTCTCGTACATCGAGGAACGGTTCGTTTCACTCTTGTGGCCGTCTTTTGCGAAGCGTGGATCCGCTTCCGCTGGTGGACCCGACTCGCTGTTACATAGGACATTCATTACATTTCAAACTCGTACGAGTTTCATGATCAATGACAATCACCTTCTACGTTTTTACTTTTTAACCTTTTGCTCTATGATGTCATCGTTCACGTAACACTTCATTTACTTCTCCAAATAAAATCGTTTAAGGATCGTTAGATTTATTGTAAAAAAAGAAATTGTTATTGAAGTTTAGTTTTCTGTTCGTTATACTTTTTTTTTGTTATGTTTTCTTGTTGGCATACGTACTTGATACGTAAAAGATATATAAACGTAGAAAAGAAAAACGAAATATCTCTGATCATATTTTTGTTTCTGGAAATGTATCAAGAAAGTCATTCGAAAATTCTTTATTTCTTTTTTATTTTTTCATTAAGCAACTATTTTTAATGTTATTTTAATGTTACAACTATCTTAAATTAATCTGATATTCTCTTTACAATATAAATATCGTTTCATATAACACCTTTCAATAAAAATATGACATTTTACAATTAAAAAAATGAAGATTTGTTATAAAACATCACCTTTAAAAGATGTTGAGTCATGCTCGACGTAAGAATTTAAAAGGTTATCTCGATAGAATCGTAAATTCGAAAACGATTTCTATCGTATTATAAATCGTACGATTCTTAATCTGTTAATCATATTGATCTATTTTTAAAATATATATCTGTTATCAAATTGTAGTTGTTTTTTCTTTTTTTTTTTGAAAAATCAATAATTTTATTAATCTAATTTATTGATATTAATTGATTAAATTTTACTTATTAATTGCGTTTTTATTTTTTCACCTCTATCTAGTGTAGAGGCATTATTAATGTGTATTTATATGTAATTATGTCATTTTTACATCAGACATTATTTATTCATTAGATTAGATTTAGATCCGAAACTCTCAAATATAATTATTAATTACATTAAACAATGTAAGACACGATAAAATATATTACAAAAATGAATATATAAATATATTAAAATCATCATAAAAGATCTGCAATAACGATTGCTATCTAATGGATTATTTTCTTTTTCTTATTTGTTTCTTCCTAATTATTTAATTTCTGTCTCAAAAAATAACAAATCTCAAAATTCTAATCTATTTCTCATTCATAAATATATTCTAAAATACCTTTTAATTTTCAATAAAACATTGATTTAAATAACGAAAGATAATTTCTTTCTCTCGCATGACGAATTAACAGTTGATGATTCTTACGAAACGAAAGATCGTGAACTATGTTTGTAATTGGACAACAGACAACAATAATTTGAAAGGATAATCGATAAATAGGAACAGTTTAATTTCGATCCATCGGATGATCGTATCTTCCTTAGTCACGATCGCGATCGTTCGAGAAGCTTCCTTTTCTAAACTACCATATCTCATGAGGATCCTTTGAAAATACCGACGAGCAATTAATGACGTAAATCGGATGATCCATCGAAGGCCGACGACCGAGTAGGATCAACGATCTATACCGATCGATCGATCGGAAAGAAGCCAAAAAAAAACATATATTGGTTCCTTCGATGTTTATCTTCTTAAAAGAGAATTAAGGGTCATGGTCTTTCTCTCCCCACTTCTCTCTTTCTCCTTCTCTTTCTCTCTCTCTCTCTCTCTCTCTTTCTATTCGTTTCATAACTCATTTTGCGAACGGAGTTACGGAAGGAAGATGGCACGAATACACGCGATTAATCCTGGTAGCAATGGCAACTAACGCGCGTGATTACGTGTCAAAGATCGGATCGCACCGTCGAGCGTTGCATAATAGCCACGCGATCTTCCTCAGAACGAGGTATATCTTTAAAAACGAGTCTGAGAAATCGAACGATAATGATAAACGTTATCGAAAAGTAACACGCAAGACCTCTTTTTGTACATTAACGATCAATTAATTACCGATATAAAAACGTTTCGTTTAAACGAATCACGTAAGACGTTATCCTTGTGGATTGAAAATGATAATATTGGATGTAAATAAACGAAAAGGAAAAAGAAGAACAAAAAAGGCCGTTCGTATAGAAATCTGGTTTCTCTGTATACGTTTCGACTGTGATTGCTATGAAAAGGAAAGAAAAGAAATCGATAATATTGATAAATATGTTTTCTTTGAACATACGATAAGCGTGATATATAAGTATATAACTTATATATGTGTATATATATATATATGAGTCTATGTATGTGTGTTTATTTATATTTTGACGAAGTTAGCAGAAGTATTATGCGGCAAAGGTGGCATCATCTTGCACAACAGTTATATAAGAGTTCCAGGAACGTACAATGGGTTCTCGATGTTGCATTAAATCGTATGCAGGTCCAGGTAGAACAATGGAACGCGAAGGATCGAATCGGCGTTCGCGAAAATTCATCGGACACCTTCCGGAACGCTTCCTGGATTACGTAAATCGTTATCATCGTAACGAGAATCTAGAAGGATCTCGAATATCTTACGTATTAACGAATAAATACAAAAACAAAAACAGGAAAAATATACAACAACGTTAGACAGATGTTATAACAAGGAGTCTATATATTTACGAAGTTCAAAGTTCCTCAGTCTTCGACGAAGCCTCGACTTAGAACGCACGTTTCTCGCGATCACGATCAAGATCATTGACTTCTCACGAATGTAAAGCGATCCCTCGAAAGCCTCCGTATTGCTGCTAGGATCCTTCGTCCGGATATCACGTAGACTCGGAGAAAGGACAGGATTATCATAGTCGTGCATCTGCAGGACGTCACGTTCTGCCACGTCGAAGTCTTTTGTGACAAAAAATTCTTTTTCTTCTTTTTTCTTGTTTTTCTTTTTCTCTGGTATTCAACATACGTATTTACATACTCAATCTTCGATCGAAACGATCCTCGTATTAACTCAAAATAGAGAAAAAGAGAGAGAGAGAGAGAATATTTTATGAATCTTCCATCTAAATAGAATTCAAGGACGAACGTCGACGACTTTTACATTTTTCTGAAGATTTAAAAAAACGATCATTTCTAGCACGCACGCGATGCCTTCGATTTGACCGAATTCCTTGCACGATCTTGATAAGTACCAAGCATGAAATTGTTACGCTCTACTACGAGCATGAAAGTTCATCGACTACTCTTAGAATCCATTATCGACGTGTCCTAAAAGTCATCCATATATTCCGACCATTTCCACACCTACTTTTTCTCTTTTTATAACAACAAACAAAACAACTTCGGATCGCTAAAAAATCACCGAAAAAATTTTCAGAAAATAACGTCGTCGTTCGTAAAAAATAAAAAGAACGAAAATAAAAAAAAGGAAAAATTAGATTCGTAGAAGCTTATACATACTTATATATATCTACTTGTTATTTCATAATACAAACTGTTATTCTCCATTCATTATTCGTGAAATCGTACGAGTTTACCGGCCGGCACAGCTAATTATATTCGATTATAGGTATAACCGGTGAAGCTTGTACACCGGTTCGAGCGCGCATGGCATCGAGATAGTATTCGATATCGACCAAGAGAAAGGAAAGGATGACTTTCCGGCGGAGACCTGGCCGTTGGATTACGCTGAAACGCACGTTCAAGGTTATCCTCAAGATCACGGTCACGTCGCCGATACTCTGGACGATCGCCATCAGTCATCGAACGATTCTCAAGAGCATCTATCTACCTATCTATTTACTAGATAGATATATACTAATATAAAAATATATATTTATATGTACGTGTATATATGTATATATGTATATATGTATGTATGTATGTATGTATGTATGTATGTATGTATGTATATGTGTGTGTGTATGTATTTATGTATATATCGTATTCATACCGATATAAGAAATAACTATGATGTATGACTCACGATTGTTTCTTTCGAACGAACAACTTTCTTTCTTCGTTGTTAACTACGTACAACTTGAAAAAAAAAAAAGAGAGAGAAAAGGAAAACAAAAAGAATGATCAACATACTTAATGATTGCCTAACCTTCGCATAAGATTCCATATAAATATTATCGATCTTTCCTAGAGACAGTAATATACGTTTCGAAAGAAACGATAAAACTATATTAATAACGATCGTAACAGTACAACGATCATCATCGTATTCCTCTGTTGGCTAGATTCGAGACCGGTTTTTGAGGAAGCAACTAAAGTGGCACGGACCGGTAAAGTTCATTGCCATTTCGAGCACCATTTATTCCCACTTTTAGCACCTAACGTATGAGTGTATAAGTAAATATATAAGTATGTATTATATATATATTGTGTGTGAATGTGTGTACATGTGTAAACGGCATACGCGATTTCAGTCGTTGAAAGAATAATCAAGATTGTCGGAATCGTTAGAATTCCTACAAAGGAATTACCGCTACGATATTGATCAGTATCGACATCTCAAAGACTAGAAAAGAAATATTATTAATCATTCTCCGATGATTTTTTAACTTCATTAGAATGAAGTAATAATAACAGGTAATAACGAGCTATTGTAATATTTTACGAAATGTTTACGATCTTTTCTACGAGATAATTCATAATAAAAATTTAAGGACAAAGATAAAAGAAGAAGGAGTAACGAGAGGATCGAAAGACAGAGAAAAAGAGAAAGAAAGAGACAAAAACAGACAGAAAGGAAGAGAGAGAGAGAGAGAGAGAAAGAGAGAAAGGAAGAGACAGAAAGAGAGAGAGAGAGAAAGGAAGAGACAGAAAGAGAGAGAGAGAAAGATAAAGAAAGAGAAATAGATAGAGAGAGAAAGAGAGAAAGAGAGAGAGAGAGAGAGAGAGAGAGAAAGGAAGAGACAGAAAGAGAGAGAGAGAGAGAGAGAGAGAAAGAGAGAAAGGAAGAGACAGAAAGAGAGAGAGAGAAAGATAAAGAAAGAGAAATAGATAGAGAGAGAAAGAGAGAAAGATAGAGAGATAAAGAGAGAGAAGAAGAGATATTATCAAAGATCTTGTCGTGAAGATAGTACAGAGAAAGACGGAGAAAGAGAGAGAGAGAGAGAGAGAGAGAGAGAGAGAGAGAGGGTCCTCAGCCATTGCTCGATCGCGAACACATCGTCGGATGTACGTACGTTGATAATTTACACGCGATCGTCTTCCGGCACGTTATGCCGTGGCTAATGAGACCACGTGTCCTCTAGCGGCGCGTTACATAAAGGCGTGGATGCGCCTCGAGAACGAAAGATAGAAAGAAAGAGAGAAAGAAAGAAAGAAAGAGAGAAAGGGAAAAGAGAAAGAGAGACCAATAGCGAGCCGTAGGCTCAAGTCGCTTCATCTTCGAGTCACGCTTCTAACAATGGGAAGGAGAAGACCGTTTATCAGGGCCAATGCATTTGAGCTCCACCCCGTAAACTCGGTCGTCGTACTTTCTTATATTATATTTATCTATATCTACGAATCTGACATGAAAAATGCTTTGATAATAATTTTTTCTCGTTTCAACGATTCGAATGTGATCTTTATTCACGTGGAATGTATGTAATCAGATACGACGATGCATGTAGGTTAATATGTCAACCTTTTTTAAGGAAAAAAAGAAAGAAAGCCAACAAGATCTCTTGTTTACGAAACGAGTTTGAAAGAAAAAAAAAAAAAAAGAGAGAAGTTAATCCATGAGAAATTATTTTCCCTTTCCTTAGCTCCCCCAGCTGTTCCTCCTACCCTTGAAATTTAATTAATTTTTACGGATTTTCATCGGTCAGTTTTGAGTGAAACGGTAATGAAAATAAAAAAGGACGCGTAGGAGTGAATAGTCTCTGATCGATCCCAAAAAGAAAGAAAGAAAGAAAGAAAGAAAGAAAGGGAAGAAGGAAAGAAAGAAAATCTGTTGTTTTTTGTACTTTTCGTTTCTCGCGCTTCCCCTTTCCGCGAGAGATGCGAGACAAAGCCTGTAAGGATAGTTGGATAAGTATCGTTACATGTGCCAAGGCACCGGGGATGGTCATAATGTAAGCATCGAAGGAACAACGACGACGAGAGAGAAAGAAAGAGAAAGAGAAAGATAGAGAAAGATAGAGAAAGAAAGAGAAAGAGAAAGAGAGAAAGAAAGAGTGAGAAAGACAGAGAGCCCTGAACCGTCCATTGTATTCCGTAAGCGGAGTCGCAGGTTCAGGCAGCCTTGAAGTACCGAACCTCCCAGCGCGACAAGATGATGCATCGTTACAATGCGCCGCGCTATACTTGCCCTTTAGGGTCACGCAGAAAATCGAAGGGCTAGTCTGGTATATATCGAAGGGAACTGATCTACGTATCCAACCCTTCCTCCGATCTTTCTGATCTCGCTTCGTGCATTCTCTTGAAAATATGTAGGTCTGATATATAGGTAATATATAATTTTTATTCTTTGTTATTTTGTTTTTCTTTTTTGTCTTCTTCTTCTTCTTCTTCTTCTTCTTCTTCTTTGCAAGAAAACGAAGAGATAGGAGAGGGAAAAAAAAATTTGTGAAACGCGAACGATCCCTTTCGGACGTTCCTTTCTCAATGTCAAGGGTTTGCTTAGAAAGACGTGCTCGTAATGTTTTTTGACGGTCTCGGATTCCTTCAAAAGGGTCCATCGTAATCGTTCCTCTTTCAAGGATAAACCTGAACTCCAGACGATCGTCGAGCCGCCAAAAACTGGATTCTGGTCAAGATATCCAAATAGAAATAAAAGGAACGTCGAGACGTCTCGGACGTAACGTTTCCTAAAGTTACCTGGCCGATGATATAATTCCAAGGATCTCGGAACACGTTCCTAGGAAACTCCTTTTATCCTTAAAGGAACCAGATCCTTCAACGAGACGAATCAACCGTTACATCATTATTTTTTCCTCTTTTATTGGATACTTGCTCGGATATTTCTTCGTATAGACTTATAAATAGAGATAAAAGTTTATAAATGATAATAAATCCGGATAAATAATTTAAATAAATAATCTGTGGTCAGATGTGATGTAAATAATAAATGATCTTTCTTAACGATCATTTATTCGTATATTTCAAGAAGCAAAATACGCAGAGACTACGAGAAATGCATCGTTTACAAAATTTCTATTATACCGGACTACAGTTATTTTTTTTCCTTTTTATTCTTTTTTTCAACTTCTCTTCAAAAGTCATATCATTTCCATCCAGGAACACACACGCAATAAGCATGTAGATACGTATGGAGAACCGACTCGAGTTCTTCTCACGACCTTAATGATCTCACGAGAGAAGCTGTCGGAACGTCTTCGCGCGAGCCTTGAACCCTCTTCTAATCATGAGATTAACGAAGAGAGAGAGAGAGAAAAAAAAGAATCCATCGAAATATTCATGATTTAGATGAAATAAATTAAAAAATATCTACATATATATATCTTTTTTCTTTATTTTCAGATACATAAAATATCGTGTTCAGGACGTTGGACGATTCGAAAAAAAACGAAAACGTCGGATATCTCTTTTTTCATCAATATCAAAGATTTACGTTCGATATCGATCGGGGGGACTGGCTCGAGAAAACAATGCAACCTTTTGTAAAAAATACAAAGAGAGAGATAAAGAGAGAAAAAGAGAGAGAGAGAGAGAGAGAAGGTACGTCACGAACGACCGATGCTCGCATTGGTTTCCAAGTCGCAAAAGGAGTACATGAATCACGTTATACGAAGGCAAGTTCACGAATAGCGGAAGAGGATTCGTCGATCGTGTCGCGGCCACGAGGGTACCTCGCGACATTCTATATCCGCTTGCCCTACGAGGGTCTCGCTAGGAAGCGCAATAATGGATATCGATGATGTCGTAGGAGACATCGGCATGTCCGCACGCATTCCGGCAGCAAGTTATAAATCACTGATTCGTATCTCGGTAAAGGCTCCTTAACCAAACGGATGCTACTGTCGATTTGAATTACGGCCTTTACCCTTTTACCAAGAGTGTGTCCAAGAGAAACTCTCATAGCCCGGGACACAAGGAGACTCTAAAACTTACCCGTAAACCTTAAACCGCCCACGGTTTGAATTCTCTGCGTGTCTTTACTTTAAATCCTTGTTTACGTGTCCATAGGTAATAAATAATTCTTTTTCTTCGTTGCAAAAGGGCGTATCGTTTTACAGATATTTTTTCTAAATGTTAAATAAAAGAAATAAATATAATTCGATCGATCAAAACGTGAGAAGGACAAGAAAATAATAAAAGGAGATAAGACGAAGGAGGGAAGAGAGAGAGAGAGAAAGAGACAGAGTCGGACACCTATTGTCTTTTGTATACGTTCAGATTCCTAGGCAGGTGATGCCATAAATTTAGCTAGCTAGAATCTCTGGAAAGCCCTTCGAAGCTCGAAGCGAACTTCGAGTCGGTCTGAAAATATCACGGCGCCGCGAATCTTCCGCTCGAGTTCTCTTGTGGGAATGCCATTGTTTCGCTTTCGCATAAGGGAGATAAGAAAATATCCCTATGGATTTATTTACCGTCGATATAACGCAACACCCTCGATAACATATTATTTTTCTCATGATTTTCTCAAGGAAAAAGAAAAGAAAAAAGAAAACAAGAAACGAAAGTAAAATAAAGAGACAATTTTTTAAACATGAAAAAGAAGAAACATGAAGTTAAAGAAGAAATAACTGGCAACGTTAATTTTTAATAAAAAGAAAAAGAAAGAGGAAAAAAGAAAATGAAGATGTCTAAGAAAATAAAAAATTATGTTACATAAAGAGATCTAGATGATTCATAACCCATAATAACTTTCATTGAAGATTTACAATCGACCGGTAAGAATGATAAAGGCCTGTTCTACGTCTCCACGCTCCAGTGCTAGCATATTCTCGTCGTCAGTCGACGTTAGCCTTGCCTAAAGCAAAGTTCCACAAGACCCTTCCTTCTTTTCTTACGACCATCCGACAGGAGGAACGCACCGGCCGCCCGCCTGTTCGGAGCTCGTACACGCGAGCGAGCCGGCCGAGTTGTCTGCTGACTCTGGAAGGATGCGGCCATTTTGTTATATAACGTTGCATGCGAGGAGTCTCCTCTTAAGCGGAAAAAATGTCCAAACAATGCCGCGTGCACGTTGCGACTTCGATCGTATACCTAAGGATCGCCTAGAATCCAACGACCCTAAAGATCTTCTTTGTCTCTCTCTATTTTTCTCTCTCTTTCTTCAGTTCTTTTAGTTTAGAAAGAATTCCAAACAAAGAACTTAACATCTAACTATCTTGAAAGAAACTTATAAAAAAAGAAAATATAAATGTTCAAAAAAATATTAATGATTAACGAATTGATCGATTACACGTTATTCGGGTATTGATAAGTATGGTTTAGGATTGATTAAGAAAAAAAGAAAAGAAAGTTACTAGCTCTCGCGTATTTATGTTAGATCAAAGGAAGAGAAAGAGACAGAGAAAGAGAGAGAGAGGGAGAGAAGTCAAAGTTGAAAGTAAGAAGAAGAGAAAAGCTAAAGAACGATCGAAGGGAAGCGTAAATCGCCTAAAGGCTAACATGGCCATCTGTTCGTCTTGGTATCCGCGCAAACCATTGTCGAAGATTTTTTTCTCTTCAACGTTGGCTATTTACCAAGGGACCTATAAGGGTTTACAACGGCTGACGATAGCCACGCGTGTTTCGTTCGTAGGCACCGCATTCCCATCTGATCCTCTCGCGAATCTTTTCGAGTTTCGCAGAAGACAATACGAAAGGGCACGGATCAATAGTAGAAAAATTGTCGAGAAATTTTGTAATTCCGAGTTCTGGTATTTCATTCGTTTCCTGTTGAATAGCAGACGAAGCATTGAAACCGTTTTAAACTGTTGTCGAACGCGCATACCTTACACGCTAGAATTACGAGTTGGAACTCGATACCGTGACGGATATTGAATTAAAAATTGCTTTAATGGTGCAACGAGATGCGCTTATATCATTATTTCGTTACCATCGATTTATATTTCAACAATAATTCAAACGTAACGTGTTAAATATCCAAAGTTGACAACGTCGTGCAATTAACGTGGACGACGGCACAAAACAGCATAAAATAGATTTGATTCAGAGATACACAATTTCTGGACGCTCCTTACATCCAAGAAGATTACTCAGACCACGCATGACTCATTCGTCCTTTTCTTTTCTTTTTTTTATATTTTTTTTTTTCTTTCTCTTCCTCCCTTCTGAGTAAAGTTACAAATAAAGCGGTGATGGATTCAGCATAAATTTACATGGTTATATCTTCGAGATTAATTTTCAATGGATATGCAGATACCCTTCGTATTCGGGGATGGAAACGAAAGATTTATATGTATGTATGTATATATTGCATATACATATATACATATATATACGTCTTGCTGAAATACCTAATTTTCTAAGGAGCAACTCGATCTCCCGTTACATTTTTAAAATCTACCTTGGGGCGTCTCGCTTCGTTTAATCTTCACTCATGATTCTCTTCCGAGCCGTTGGCGCGACCGCGAATCTGCATGTCGTAATGACTTCCTGCCGTAAAACAGCGAGTAAAAGGGAACGACCAAGCTACAGCGCGATATATATATATATATATAGTATATGCATATATATATATGTATATGTATGTACATATTGTATATATGCATGCATATATGTGCCGTATGGTACTACACAACAGACTTACAGACTGCTATCTAAAACGAGTAAAAGCAAGAGAAGAGAAACATCGTAGTTTCACTTGACAAAAGTTTCACGGTAATATCTATTCAAAAAGAAAAAAAGAACGAGAAGTTATACGACCATTCGACGTTTTTATAGTTTTCAATTCAATTCTGATCTAATGGATAATTTGAATAGATCGAAACTATTGTTCATCGACTATATATATATATATATATATATATATATATATATATATATATATATATTTGTTTCCTAAATGGATTAAATCGATCATCAAAATATTTCACAGATGATTTTATAATAAGAAAATCATTTAATTTTCGAAATGAAATGAAGTTAAGTCGATTCGTTGATATTATCTACGAAGGTTGGATTAATTGGATACGCAAAGATAAGAAAGAGAGTGATAAGAGTTCGAAGTGCACCAGCCATATGTATGTACTACGTCGTCGTCCAAGTAACGTTGTAAAATTTACGATCGACCCAGGAAGAAGGTACCTTATGAACACGACTATATTCCGCAAGGACTTTCCAGCAAGTGCACTAAGGTATACGTGGTCTATCGTACCTTGATCGTTAGCGTCAGGTGTCTCGAGAGGAATAAGTATCATGGATTCCTTTGAGGGCTCTATCGTCTCGTTTCGAAGAGAAGAGAAAACAAAAAGAAATAAAATAAAATGAAAGAAAAAAAAAAAAGAAAGAAAAAGAATTTTATTATGTAAATTTATAATGTTTAACGAAGAACAATAAAATTCGATACAACGCGTTAGATCCTATCAGATTAAGGATACGAACCAATATTTTTCAAGCGTTCATGTATATTTCAACGAAACCATTCGTAGCCACCTGATTTGATTTCGTTCGTAAAAAAAAGAAAAAGAGAGAGAGAGAGAGAGAGAGAGAGAGAGAGAGAGAGAGAGAGAGATACGTGCCGATCATATAGCATCATCTCTTTTCTTCTCGACGAAGGAAGAACCCCAAAAGAAGAGGAAAAAGGAATAGAATCCGGAGGACGAGACGTGACGATTATTTGATTCCTTATCCTCATCTCGGTATTCCGTTCGCGCAACACCCTTCGAACGGTGTTAGCAGTTGCCTACGAAATCCAGGAGCCCGGTCCTTCTCCAGCGAATACTCGATTTTTGTCGACGAAAGCGTGACGCTTTTACCGAAAGGGAAAGGAGTCGAGCATCGAGGAGTATAGATCGATCGATCGATCGATCGATCGATTGTTGATCGAACAACCCGTTGATTCCTGGAAGTCCCAAGAAGTTTTTCTCAAGAATTTTATTTCGCACACGAGCAGTCTTTAATTCGATCCAAGACCAAGTAGATATTTTTTGTATTCTCAGAAATTTCAAATGAACGATCGGACATGACGAATATGGAATAACAAAGATAATAATTTCAATAAAATTCGACTTTTCGATCAGTACGAACGGATTCTATTGGACGATCATGTTTTTCTACGTGTAATGAAAAAATAAAAAATAAAAAGAAATAAAAAAGGAATGAAAATAGAACGAAATGAAGAAGAAATGATGCAAAAAGAAATTGTGCATGACCAGGTCCAGTAATTCGAGATACTATTAGAACTTGCATCTCTCTCTCTCTCTCTCTCTCTCTCTCTCTCTCTCTCTCTCTCTCTCTCTCTCTTTCTCTTGTTTCTTAGCAAAAAAGCTCGACGGGTCTACGACGCACTACTTGAGTAGTGCGTGCCGCAAACAGCAAGTCGTCGGAAGTCAATGCCAGAGCAAGTGTCGTTAACCTTCTCCGCAGCAACATATGGTATATCCTGACAAGAAGCCCATAGAGAAAAGAGGGGAGAGACACGGCGGGAATCCGTCGTCGTCCACGTACGAGGCCTGGATTCGCCGTCTTGCTCGGTTAACTAGCGCAAGAATGCGTTCTCGGGGACAGGATGACTCGAACGGTGACAAGAAAACCGACGGACGCTTTTATTTTAATTGGAACGCGTGCCTGGAGCTATCAGCAAGGACGCGTCACTCTTTTATCTCTCCGCTAGATGATAATTCAAAGATACGAATTCAGTAAACACTTGAATTTACTTCTCCTAGGAAATCTCTTAACGTCCTTATTAAATAGAGACTGTCGTATATTTTCTTCGATTCACTTAAAAATCCAAATGTAATAAATATCTCTCGGTCTCGTCTATAAAATGTATTTATTTATTAGTTATAAAATGCAATTTTTCCTCGACACCTATGACTATCGAATACTCTCCTCGAGTACGAATTGTTAAAAGGGAAACGAACGTAAATGGCGAACAAAGAAAGAAGAGTGACTTTAATTATCGATTACCGAGAGAATGAATAGCTGGTATCAAGTCTACTCTCTCTATCTATCTCTTTCTCTCTTTCTCTTTGGCGATGCTTAATATCAAGGATCGCACGAAGTAGAGGACAAGAAAGGCGAGGCTCGCGTTTAGTCTTAATTGGAGGCACGTCCGGTCGAGCAGAGCGCAAAAGCGCGTGCTTTTCTTCTTACCGTGATCGAGGATAATTTAAGGATTCATTAGATGTGACGAATGGGTCTTTGTGCTCTCTCGCCCAAGCAAAGAAGAATCTTCTTTGCTTTTAAAGGGCTAAAGAAAGGAAGAGAAAGAAGAGAAAGAAAAGAGAGAGAGAGAGAGAGAGAGAGAGAGAGAGAGAGAGAACTTCTCTTCTGCAAAGGAGCAATTTCATAAAACGATTTAATAAAGGACATTTAATATTAATTTATAATAATCGATTAGTTTTCTAAATGCCGCATTTAATTTTGAAAAAAAAAGTAGAAAGAAAGAATAAGAGAGGACAAGAAAAATAGAAAAAAAATGAGAAAAAATAGAATCCTCCATGATGAATATTAAAATAGCAACGAACGTAACGATACTACGACGATCGGTTAGAAAACATCGATAGAACGTCCTTAGGCAAGGGTCTCTTCCCTTTTCCCACATCAGGAGTAAGAGAGCAAGAGCAAAAGTTACGTGCACTGTGTCGTAAAGTACGCCATTAATGCGCAGCCGCTCATCGCGCGCGTCGACGAAGGCCACGACAGAAGCGGCTATTAAGCTGATTACAGTGGTACGTACCCCCGTAAAACAATTACTATGGGGCTACATTTACATTTATTCATTGCCTCTCGATACCAAGGACTCATGCTTTATACATGACTGGTAGCTAGAGAGCCAACATGACTTTTATGGACAAGAAGAAGAAGAAGAAGAAGAAGAAGAAGAAAATGTTTTTTTCGTGCTTTTTCTTTCTTTCTTTTTTTCCTTTTCACTTCTTTCTTTTTCCTTTTTTTGAAGTTATTCATCCCGACGACGATCCAGATACTTCAAAGCGAAGGTCAAGATAAGGAATTGAAGAAGAGAAAGGTTTAACCCTTATGGTTACCGCAGCTGTGCTTTTAGAAGAGGTGAGAGGGTATAGGTATATTGCGTTTGCGTGTTTAGCTCGAGTGCATATCTGCATTTATCACCAACTTTTCTGGAGGATTCGTGTCTAGGCGACTGTGTACGACTCTAAGAGATAGAGAAAGAGAGAGAGAGAGGAAGGAAGGGTAGTAGAAAGATAGCAAAAGGGCACGGTAAGTCACGATGCCCTACGACGATGCAACAGAGCACGTTGGGATATGCGGGTCGTGCGAAAGTCGGGCTCGATTTGTCGATGCACGATTCGCATCGAGAAGAGGCACGAAAAGGACTGGACCACCATGGACCACCATAAACCACCATTTCCTATCTTTTCTCTTTCTATCTTTTCTTTCTTTCTTTCTTTCTCTCTTTTCTCTTTCTCTATTTGTAGATACGTAGATGCGTTTATCTATTTGTATTAATACGTATCTGATAACTCTGATCATAACTCTTTGTACTTTATTCGAAAAGTATCTTTCTAGATTTAGAAACGATCGTACAATGAATTCCCGATTTAATATGAGTTCGTAATACAAAAAAAGGTGGGACGCGTTCTTATAACACGATATACGAATGTCTGATCTGACTGTATCGCTGTAAACTCATTTATCTAACTTTCAAGAACACTATACGATACTTGTAAATCAGTTTCGACTAAATATTGTAAATTTTATCGTGTTAAGAAAATATATCGTATAATTTTGATGAAATAATAAATGAAAAATATAGCGAAATAGTATTATCGTTGATCAGGGAGTAGTAAAGGATAAATATCATCGTTGTTCCGATATACAAGTATTATGAAAAGGAATTCTCTTGTGGAAAAGAAATTGGACAAATCGGAGAATAATCGTTATAAATACAGAGTGAAACAAGATAAACATATAATGTGGGATAAAACAAATAACGTAAAAATGGTGGAAACGACCTTCGATCGGTTCGTTAAACCGATGCATGGCTTCGAAGACGTAGCCAGACGCAAGAGGACGATCGGCAGGACAAAATGCAGCCGAACGTGCCGCGTATCCGCAAACATCGTGCACCGTCACGTCTGTCTGTCTGTCTGTCTGTCTGTCTGTCTCTCTCTCTTTTTCTCTCTTTCTCTCTATCTATCTCTCTTTCTCTGTTTCTGTCTGTCTCTCTGTCTATACTTGTACTACACCATACGGGCGCATCGACTTAGCGAACAGTCGAGTGCGTTGCACTCGTGCATCATCCTACCGAGGCAATGCAGGTTGCGATAAGCAGTGAAAGCACCCGGTCCATCTCTCTCTCTCTCCCTCTCTCTCTCTCTCTCTCTCTCCCTCTCTCTCTCTCTCTCTCTCTTTCTCTCTTCATCTAGCATCGCATCGTCGAAGAAAATGCGGGTCGCCTTGATCGCCGTTCGCATAACATCTACGTTCATTTACTTCTCGAAAGTAACTAAGTACATATCTAACCAAGTAATTATTTCGCGATCTGCGCTGCATTTTTAAATCGTACTATCTCCGAAACGTACATACGAACGTAGAAACGATTAATCTCTTCTCGCATCTTTTAGCTTTTCTTTTTTTCTCTTGATTTCTTGCTTTCGTTGTTATTGTCGTTGTCGTTGTCGTTGTTGTTGTTGTTGTTGTTATTGCTGTTGGTGTTTTCTTTTTTTATATCTTACTTTCCTTTCTTTTTCTTTTTCTTTTCATGCAACGCGACTCGACAAAAGAATAATTAATAGGAAACATTAATTACGTGTTTCGCTTGAAGAAAGGAAAATCTGTTCGTCTGTCGCTCGAGCGGCATAGAAATCGAGACTGGTCCGTAAGGAAGAAAGTAAGTAGCTATCAACGAAGCATGTATACATATCTATATATGTGTGTGTATATATATATATATACACATATGTATATACATACGGATGACTTTCGATTCGGTAAGAGGCGAGTCGTGTTACACGGGCGATTGCGAACGGATGCATGACACGTTCGTAGCTCGGAACCCTACGTCATCGTTGCACTTATCCGTTGCACTCGACGACGACGACGACGACGACAACGACAACGACGACAACAACGACGACGACAACGAGGACGACAACGACGAAGTACGATGAGAACCGCAACGGATAAGCTTTAATGCAAGAGGGAAATCGCGTTACATCCTTTTCGTTATTCATTAACCATAGATTAGCGAATAAATCTATTTTCCTCGGGCTTCTGATCCAACAGGAAAGGAAAATCAACTGCTAATGAAAGACGATAAACGAAATCGAGTCGTTAAGATGCAAACGAGCGTAGATAATAAAATCGATTAGTTCTCCTTAGTCGTGAAGTCGATAGGTCAAATTCTTTCTCACGGAGATGACCAAAGAAAAAGAGAGAGAAAAAGAGGAAAAAGAAAAAAGAAAAAAAAAGGTCAAATCTTCGTAACGTTCACCGCGTCATCAAGTTGAAATCATGATTTCCATTTAAAATACTCTTTCGATAATTTCGATTACAAAGAGGTACGAAGATAAATAGGAAGGCTAATGTCCTCCTGTACTTTGCAACGCGAATAATCCTTTGCGACATTCTCCGGTCACGAGAGAGGAGAGACGCTTAATTGTAAGTAGACGGTACGGTCTCGTTACTTAATGAAGTAATGAGATAATTCGGTTGGTAACGGCGTATCTCCCTGTTCTTGCTGCAATCGGACCGACAAGGCCAGCTTGCATTTTCACCTGCGAGACAGACCGCGAGATGACGAGAGAACTACGAGAAACGACGTACGGTTCTATTACCTTCTAACAATGCTCTAAGCCGCCATATAATTAGAAGATTAATTAAAGAAAGAAAAGGAGAGGAAAAAGGAGGAAGAGAGAGAGAGAGAGAGAGAGAGAGAGAGAGAGAGAGAATGTTTTTCATCCCTTTTCGCGAGATATTTTCTCTATCTAATTTAACATTTTTTTCGTGTTGAGAAATGTATCTTAACAATTTGTAACACTATATAACTTGGAGGTAACATATATGTGTGTGTATATGTATTTCATTTTAAGTTTTATTTCAACATAAAATTAATCGTTACGACATATTTGAAATTTAGCTATGTTTTTTTTTTATCTTTCTTTTTTAATATAATTTAATATAATTTAATACACTTATAGTGAGTACAATACCATTACGATTGAGTATAATTCTTCAAGACATTATTACTTTCACGTTTGTAAATATATATTATCTATTTGTAAAAATAAGAAATAAATTCAATTACGGAGGTTTAATAACATTTACAATGTGATCGTAGAACGAAGAGAAGAATATTTTCGAATAAGCGACGTAATATCGTTGACTATCCATGAAGTTGAACGATTTTCAAAGATTCCTCTCCCCGATCCTCCCTTCTTCGCGTTTCGAATGCAAATTACAACTTCAGTTAAAGCATCTCTTCCAAACGCAATTTCGTTTACCGTAACTCCCAGTTACTGTAATGTAAATCTCATGTAATTTCATGAAAATAGGGAGCAAGGTAAGACGGGTATAATATCAATAATGATTCTTAACGATCCATGGCCGCTCGAATAAAACGTACTAGTCTCGCTTATTAAACGCGGAACGACGATTTCTTAATAGAACCACTTCGCGAGGATAAACTTTTAAATACTTCAAATAATTAAATTTTTAAAGGGGGAAAAACAAAATCGCCATGATATATATTATAGCTGTAGCAGTTGGAATAAGCTCCGTAGGATTTCAAAACAATTTCACGATTTGAATAGAACGTATTTCGTAACGAATCCAGCTTTTAAATACCTATGTATTATATTAACAAATCTGAATGAAAAACATTACAAATCTGAGTGAAATCGTATTAACAAATTTGGATAAAGAACGTTAAGTGTTATAGATAAACGTTGTGCATAGAATTTCAACACGATTGCTTGATGATTTTTTTTTTTTCAATTGTTCATACAAAAGCAGCAACGCCTTTCGTCAATGTTTGTCCCTAAACGTTACGTCGTATTTCCGACGAAACGACTCTACGAACGTTTAACATCCCATCCCGTTAAATAGCCCCATATCCTTCCTAAAGGCTCAGAAATTCGGGAAATTGCGTAAATTAAGAAAAGAAAAGAAGATAAAAAAAAAGAAAAAAGAAAAAGAAAACGAACAAATACAAAAATATAATCAAACACACGGTACTTTACGATTCGTTACAAAGTGATTTCGAAATGTCTGAGCCTCTCGAAAGTTAGTTTCGAGCCATCCGCGAACGAAGTGACTCATTGTTTCCGTAAGTTTACGTAAAACTGAGAGACTGAGAGATTAATGATTTTCGCGAGTTTTATCGTTATATATTAACGAAAGATTATATTAACGAAACTTATTTGAATTATCCGATCGAGTTATCGATCGGAGCAAAACCCGATCCTCGAAGGACACTTCGAAGAGATAAGGGTGCAGGTTCAACTAGATGTACATTTAAAAGTATGGAAGAAAAAGAAAAGGACGATGAAGAGTATACAGGCTTGCCTTGATCTCGCTTACGAGGCGAAACGAGATACGAGAAGATGAAAGGAGAGAAAAAGAGAGATAGAGATAGAGATAGAGAGAAAGATAGATAGATAGATAGATAGATAGAGAGAGAGAGAGAGAGAGAAGGTTAGACGAGACGAGCAAGAAATCGCTCGGACGACATGCGCAAAATGCATCATACCGCATTTCCGGCGACTCTCGATACTCTCACGGTATTCTCGGTCAGCTTACTATAGCCTCCGGTCAACGTACTTACTTACTTACTTACTTACTTACTTACTTACTTACTTATTTACCTGCAAAAGAAAATCAGAAAAGGCTTTAATTCGATCGGATCGATTCACATAATTATGGCTCATCAAACGTTTGACGAATATATCCGATTGAATAAATACGATTATTTACGATTATTATTCATGAGGATTAAATGTAGAGAGGTGATATAGCGTCTTTATGTAAAATCAGTGTAATAAATTTATATTCATAAGTTTACTTGGAAATAAATTTAAAAAGGAAAAAAACAGAAGGAGGAGAAGAAGTTTTATAAAAAAAATAAAATACGTTCGGTCGTTACGAAAAAACGATGCTACAAAGTAGACACGAGGAAACGCCCTAACTTCAAACTATATATCATCATTATTTAGTTACGTTCTTCCGGTTGTTTGGTAGCATGTCGCACATCGTCCGCCATATTTCGTCCTTTTAAATGACCGACCACCGACGGAAACGGCATCATTTCCTTGGAGAAAGAATAAATAACACGGTATTCCAATGATTCTAACGTTTCTTAATGTCGACGAACTTCTCGAAACTTTGCAAATATCTAAACAACAACTTGAAAAAAGTTTATTAAGATATAATAATAATAATAATAATAATAATAATAATAATAATAATAATAATAATAATAATAGTAATAATAATGATGATGATGATGATGATGATGATGATGATGATGATGATGATGATAGTGGAGACAATCTTAGTAAAAGAAGAATATAATAATAAAAATTATTATGTAACTATTATTATAATAATAAATAATAATAATAATAAATCTACTTGATCTACTAATACACATTTATTAGCAAATGCAAAGATTAGTAATATTAAATACGATTGAAATAATTAAGAAATTTCTGCAATGATCACACTGATGTGAAATTGGTACAAACCGTTTGTACTAGTCCAAATCAGAGAAATGTTTTCTTATGCGAAAGATATAATTATAATAATTATTATTATTGCTATTATTATTATATTATTAGAAAACTTATTATCAGAGAGTGTGAGTTTCGTAAGAGTATCACACTTTATTAATTCTTCCTCGTTCCTTCGTGAATTAAACATAACGCGAACGAACACCTGCAACAGTCAGCAACAATAGAACGATTTGTCGTACGGGTTTCGTATTTTGCAACACGACCTCTCGTTTTCGTGCCAATGATATACAGAAACATGAAAAAAAAGAAAAAAGAAAAAAGAAAAAAGAAAAAAGAAGAAGAAAAGAAGAAAAGAGATTTCTTTCTTTCTTTCTTTCTTTCTTTCTTTCTCTCTCTCTCTCTCTCTCTCTCTCTCTCTCTCTCTCTCTCTCTCTCTCTCTCTCGAAATTACTTATTGTTGTCTTTCGGTCGTTCGTAAAAAAGCAAAAAGAAAAAAAAACAAAAAAAAACGAGAAAAATAAAAAAGATAAGATACAATCTCCTCGTCTACGACACAACAAAAACTCGAATAATTATTCTTCATTAAAATAGATTTTTCTCCGAACAAAATCAAAGTACATACTTACATAGAGTAGATACGTTAGGAAATATTCAATAATCCAACGAAAAATCAAAATGAATATAATAAATATCACGTTTCACGTATCACAGAACGTTCGACGAACGCAATGGCGTTCACGTGCCATAGCTTCCAATTTTTTTTTCTTCTCTTTTACTCGAGCACACGCACGAACGATCACGAATAGAATATATTTATACGTACACATACAAAGACAGATATAAACACGTAGGTGTATATTTTCTGCTAACATCCTAACATTCTTCCAAGACCCGCTCCAAGACGTTCTATCTGTGCGTATACAAGGCGTATTTCTTCCCTTGTCCTGCGATCTCAAGAACTAGTTGTCATACCGGTGTTTCGCGCCATTTTTCAAGCTGCCAGAAGGTAGTAGCGGTGAAATAGCAAAGATGAAAGGACGAGAGCAGAAACGAAGGGAACTAAAGAGCCTCTCACGCGCGAGAACAATTTCTCCTGTTTTTTTTCCTCTACTTGTTCCCTCCATTTTTATATTAAAAAAAAAGAAAAAAACAAAAGATAAGAAGAACAAAAAGAAAACGAAAGAAGAAGGAGAAATTGAATTAAGTGCAAGGGAGAAAGGAGGATGCGAATCCAAAAACTAAAAGAAAAAAAAAGAAGAAAAGAAACGACGTATGTCGTAGGTAAAAAGAAAGACTTCTGCACTTTTCTTGTCTCTATTTTCTTTCTTTGTTTTTTTTCTTTTTTTTTCTTTTTTTTTTTTTTTTGATAAAACAAATGGCAAGATACGAGGAGAAAGTCGACGTCGCGAATTTAAATGGTAAAACTACATCTCAACGGTGTGACAACTCGTAGCTTTTAATCGAGCATCCCGATCGACGATGGAAGATCGACGATGTACATTAAAATGTTTATCTATATCTGGTCGTGTTTGTAACGGGTCATTCGTATGTTCTGACATCGAGAAGTACTTTACGATAGGAAAAATAAGAAGCAAAAGAAGTCGTGCGACTTTCTCGCTAATGACAATGGCGTCGGTCCTCTCGAAAGAGCAAGGGAACGTGTACTACGGCGACGAACGAAAGTGAATCCGCGTGTACTCGAAGCTAATCGACCGATAAACGCTTCTAAAAAAAAAAATAAATAACAAAAAGAAAGAAAAGAAAAGAAAAGAAACAGAAAAAGAAAAAAATCTATCGAACGAGCCTTTCTCCTTCTTTTTCGCACATAGAACGTATATAAGACCTGAGTCTTTCTCTTTCTCTCTATTTCTATCGGTCTCTCTCTCTCTCTCTCTCTCTCTCTCTCTCTCTCTCTTTAAAAGTTGTACGAGCCTTCCCTTCGAATGTGAGTACTATCGAGCGGAAGGTGCGGCTCTAAGGCGATTATCTTTTAATGTTCTTAGAAGCTGTCTATAGTTATTATAGTATACGTTAATGATTTTTCCCTCGTGAGTCTTAAAATTAACGTGCTTATGTTCGTAGAATAATCAATGTACTTAAACGACGTTTATAATAATAGATTGAAAAGGATAAATTTTAGAATTGAAAAATTTCTTGGAATTCGAGAAGGATTAAAAAATTTTTTTTATATAATTCCTGTTACTTAACCGAGTGAATCGATTCTTTTACGATTTGTTTCGAATTTATCACAAAGTTCTAACGGTTTAGTTTGACAAAAGTCCCAAAGGAAAGATTCGTTGACTCGTCTTTTGAGCTCGTCCAACGACGGTAAACAACTTCCTTTAAAATGTGGGCACCGGAAAACGTGTCAAGGAACCGACTTTCACTTTGTTCAATGGAATACCCGTAACATGTGTCGCCTCACATACTCGATAGTCGATACGCATGTAGATGTCACCTTCGAGTATGCTACCTACACCTTCTATCATCATAGTTTTTATCACGAGTTCTCTTTTACAAATCATCATTTTCTTATCTCGATAATATATCTAGTTCGATAGTTTTCACGGATAAATTTATTACGTTAATAAAATTCGAACGAATTATTAATCGTCTCTTATCAATCGTGTCTTTAACGTAGCATACTAGACCGACATCGAACGGACAGTCTCGAACGATATCGATCAGACAAATCTACTTCACGGTTCTCACAAAGCATCGTCGTTCAAGTTAGTAAAAATGCTCGAAGACGTCGTCCTTTAGAGCGTATCCTTTGACTTATTTTAATTAGAGCAGCCATCAACGAGAGAAATCGGTTCAATGAACGCGTCGTTTGATAACAATTGCGTGATATCTTTCACTTAAAAGAACTGACCGTGCTCGATTTGTTTGATAGTGAATGGAAAAATAAAGATTCGATTTTTTAATTTCTTTTTAACGAGAAAAAAATGACGTGGAGATAATTATGATCGTTATTAAATTGATACCTGTGAGATATCGTTGAATATTGATTTACTTTGAATATGGAAGAAAATAATGCTTTCATTCTTTATTTATTTATTTATCTTTTTATTTATTTATTTTCTACTCAAAGCAATTGTTTCCTTTACTCGTCCATGTAAATAAGGCCATCTAAACGCGAGCATAAAGCGAGCATCAGCAATATCCTTTTGCTTCGGTCCGTTTCGTCGGGGACGGATACGGTACGAGCGTCGACACGAATCATCGTTCGCGTGGAACCAAATCGAAATATCTGATGCGTGACCGCGTAAACGAAGTCAGAAAGGAAGAGAGTGTGAGAATGGAGAGGGAGAACGAGGAGTATGGAAGTTCGTCGAACTTTGTTATACACTTGTAATTAAACCGTCTTGTAAATAAGGGCGGTAACGTTTACCTCCGTGTATCTTATAAATTCAGACCGGAATCGGTACCGACTCGGTGAACAATTAAGCTGAATCAGGATGATTCAATCGGAGAAAAAAAAGAAGAAAGAAGAAAAAATGAACTCTTTACAGGATATCCGGCTTTTCCTTTATTGTGTATTATGATTTAATTCGAAAAGAAAAAAGAAATGTTTAGCGTTAATACAACGAACATATTTTATCGCGTCGATCCGAAGAAATTTTATTTGTTTTATTTCATTTTTTTCATTCTTTCTTTGCTCTTTTATTTTCTTTCTCTTTTTTATGTTTCGCTTAACTATTTCTTCCTGTTTATCGTTACATTTAGAGAAAACGGTTGATATCATTTGTGCGACACGCGTCGTTGCGAATTGAGATAAAATGTAACGAGCAGATAGCCATTTACTTTTTCGAGCAAATATAAATGTTTACGTGTATGAATGCGTACGTGTGAGTGGACAGGTTTCATAAGATTAAACGTAGAGAATGACATAGAGGTTGTTTTGAATTATTTAATAACCAAAATTCTAATATCTTCATTGTATCGTTCTTATTTTTATTTAACATTTTTTGTAAATATGTGCATACGTATTTATCTTAATTTTTACTTTGAAAGTGACAAAATGATATAGACATAAATATGTATATAAGTTAGTCGATGCAATTTCATCGAATATACATACATACATACATATATATATATATATATGTGTGCATGTATATGTATTTACATTACAAATGGTTAACCAACAACAATACAACAGCAAATAATATACTTACCTTTCCCTCGAGAATGTATCGGTCGCACGAAAATCTGTAATGCCTGCGAAATTTGCATGTTTTATGCGCACGCGTTACGCCCAGCAATAAAGCCGGTTGGGCGAGTTGCGAAGGCTGATGCATCCGAACGTAAAATTCATACGTTAAACCTCGTGCCTCCAGGGAATAAGGGGACTGACTATCCTTACAGCTACCTCTCAATTATATTTTGATACGGTAAGATTTAAGGTTAGGGGTCGACCCACCTTTTTTCACCGACCCACCCTAGGCCAATGGAATTCGAAACAATTTTCGTGCAAACGAGGATCCCTTTTCGTTCTAAACGTAATTATCTCCAAATCTCATTTTCGTTGATTATATACGCAAAAGTACAATTTTTTATCTTGATCGCGTTCATCAGCAATCACAACAACTCGTACGAGATGTACTGTGATGATGGCCGTGCGATTAAAAAAAGAAAAAAAGGAAGAAAAAATGATTAAAAAAAAAAAAAAGAAAAATTACAGCAAAAAAAATTCGTTAACATAAAACTATTGTTCGAGAATTCAAATTCTTCTCACGAGTTTCGAAATAAATAGACTCTTACGAACAAGCACAATCGAACTCCGTACCACTCCATACGGAACTGCTCGTTAACTCGTGAGAGACGTAATTAACGAATTAATGACGAGGGTGTGCCGTGTCTGTGGCCTCGAGCACCTTGTGAATAATTAACGTTACGCGTTTTGGTTACCGCCGATGTTTTACACGTTTATTTCCAACGAATCTCGTCGGTGTTTCGTAGAAAAGCGTGACGATTCTGAACGAATAATAATAAGAGAAAAACAAGAGATAAATATATCTTTTCGCACAAATTAATTAACACGTTTACTTTAATCAACGATCGTCAAGAAAGTAGCACGAGGTTGATGACTCCAAGCTTCTTAACTTAACAGGAAATCTATTAAGTTTTCATACTCGTTTCATACTTATTTTCAATATTTTAACAAATTTTATTGAATTTACAAAAACAAATGATCTCGTTAATATCGTTATTGTTCGTTATAAATTCATTTTTTACGTTCCCACGTATTGTCTCCGAGTATAATAAAAATATATTTTTACCGTAGATGTAAGTTTGTCGAAAGTAGTATGTAACGCAAAGATACACTTATTAAATCTTTCGTAGTTGTTCAGCTGTTGTTGGTGGCACTCAGTTGTATATTACACTTCTTGAGAATCGTAGCGAGGATAATTGAGTCGAATCACGAAGGTTTCCCTTGCTGGGTGCAAGGCGTTCCTTAAAATCAAACGTTGCCGGTAAGTAACGAGCCGATCTAATCAATACGATTTGTTTCGAGGGTGTTTCTATATCCGTGAAGAGAGAAAGAGAAACAGAGAGAGAGAGAGAGAGAGAGAGAGAGAGAGAAAGAGAGAGAGAGAGCACTGTTATTGAGACGTCGTAGCTTTCTAACAAGCTCGATTCTCCTTCCAACGCGTCCTCTTCCTCGCAATCGATTCGCCAAACTGCTCGTTATCGACGATCAAACATTGTAAATTCCATGAATTTTTTTTACCATACATTCTTTCCATGTATAAATTTTCTGATCACGATTTTTGCGTAAGAAAGCAAACTAGGAATAACCCGATTTAAATGCTATGGATGATAATCGTCTAGTTACGCACTAATATTCCGATAAACTTGCTACAATCTCTAGGTCGATCAACTCAAACCGGAATGAACGATAATCTGTAATTGGACATGTGTAATGTCCGATGTATATATAAGGAGTTACGTATATCTCAAAAATATTGAAATATCTCGTGTACGACTGAAATTATGGAAACAATTTTTTTACAGATTTCTTTAAAAGGAGTACATATATCATATAATAACAATTTTTTTTTTTACAGATCAAGTGATGGAAGAAAATTCAAGGTCAAATTCATCTTTTCAATGGAACTACAATTTGTTTTTTCTAAGGAGGCGTCATACGAAGTCATTTATTATTATAATATTATAAACTCCCGTAACGCTGGTTACCAGCTGCATATTGTAAACAAAGGCCGAAATGTGAACGAAATAAAATTCATTTAAGTCGATAATTTCAGAGATAAAACGAGAGATAAAAAGTTCAGCCTTTGTTTACAGCATTATTATTTTGTAGTAACAGTATTATATTGTATTCTATTGTACCATAATTATATTGTAATAAATTATGTTATATTAAAGCGACATTATTATATATATTAATATTTATACAATTATCAAATATAATATATGTACTATGTACTGGTAAATCAGAAAATAAAAATTAACCTGAGAACGAATCAAATGTGTTGTTTAGTAAATCCTACTATTATTTCCTTACCTAAAAAATTACATTCCTTATTTCAAAATCAGCAAAAACCGAAAATTTTTCTCGTAAATTCTCGTCTATATCACGATCACATAAAACAGGAGAAAGTAGCACAAAAAATCATGCCTTTCTATATCAAATTTCGAATTTTAGAGCGCGCAAAAATTTTTGCCGCAAATCGAGATTTGTATTAGGATCACAGGATACCCAAAGAGGTGGCACGTTGAATTCTGCCACCTCCTAGTAAGTCATTCTCTCCTATTAAAAATTTTGAATTTTAGAGCGCGCGAATATTTTTCCCGCAAATCGAGATTTGTATTAGGATCACAGGATACCCAAAGAGGTGGCACGTGGAATTGTGCCATCTTCTGTTATATTATGTTATCCTATCCGAAATTTTACATTCTGTACAAAGCGTAAATTTATCACCCAAATCGATTTACTTAACTTATCAGATAATGTAATTTCGCTTGCTCTATCGTCCCCTTATTTTTTATTTTTTTAAATTATTGCTCAAAACTATTCGAAGAAAAAATATTAACTTTGTCCAAGGGTTTAATTAAGAACGCTTCTTTTTGGGATAAGGAGTACAGTGGTAGGTTCTTAAATTAGAAAACATTGAATTTCTTTCAACTTCAAACTTTTTTATTTTCATTTTTATTAATAATACATAATAAGTACATTGCATCTGATAATTATGCAGATATTTATCTTATTATATAATACGCACTATTAATACAATATAATATAATACAATATGATACAACATAATATAATACAATATAATATAACATACGGTAATATATTACAATAGAATGAAATATAATATTGTAAACAAAGAAAAACTTCTTATCAGTCTTTATGCTTCTTAAATTACTAAACTGAATAACTGAAATTTATTTTGAAAGAAGTTCGACCTGTTTGTTTACAATACATAGCCTAATTGTAGACAATCGGTGATATATTATTATTAGGGTTCCTTAAGAACTCACAAATTTATAATATAATTCACAACATTTTATAATAATAAATGATCTTATCTAACATGTCGCTGAATTCGTCTGTACAAGTTTTTCGTTGAACGATGAAAAGAAAGATAATTATTCCTATTAGAAAAAATGAACTTGATTTTGCACTTCTCCTGCATCAACTTCACTTGCAACATAATAATTACCACCATATGATGAGTCTCTTCGAAGCACATAAATCTATAAAAAAAAAAAATTGTTTCATTAGATTCAGTCAGTCACGATTGAAATATTGCAATTTTTCATGATAAATGGGACACCCTGTACATACAAGGTGACTCGCATATTTATATTTCATACATCATCGATCATATATAATCGATTATTCATCGATCATTCTATATAAAATGAATTTGAAACAAGACAAAAAAAAACAAAAAGAGAAAAGTAAAAAGGGAAAGAAAAAGAAAATACCAGAACATAATGTCTTCCTCCTCTTCTTTATTTCTCTCTTTTTTATCACGTAAGAAAAGAAGAAAACACTTGAGCGTTTTACAAGACTGCCGGTCGATACTTTGCTCTCCTCTTCTCGTGCGAACGTACGGATCGACCGGAGTCACGTAACGGTGCATCGCTCGTCGCGATGCAATGCTGTGCATCGCATTCACAGCTTCCCGTTCCCCCTTTCGTCTTTTCCTTTTGGATTTGCCTTAAGGCGAGAGAATCTTTCTCTGTCGCTCTTACTATCCTTCTCTCTTTCTCTCTTTCTCTCTTTCTCATTCTCTTTCTGTTTTTCTCTTTTTCTGTACTCGTGCGAACCGATTACTCGAACCTGCTCGAATATTCGCTTAATCCGAGGACGACTACGAGTAGCAAGAGGAAAAGAGGAGAACTATGTTCTTCTACGTTGCACCGGATGGGACTCGTGGGATCTGATTAAAGCTCCTCCGAGGAAGGTACATACATCGAGTTCTCTCTCTCTCTCTCTCTCTCTTTCTCTTTCTCTCTCTCTCTTTCTCTATCTATGTCTCTTTCTCTATCTGTCTTTCTCTCTCTCTTTCTCTGTCTATCTGTGTCTTTCTCTCCTCTCTCTCTCTCTCTATCTCTCTCTCTCTTTCTATACGAATATATACCATGCCGTATCGTGTATCGGATGAAAAAAAAAAATAAACTCACAATCAGTTGTATATAGTACGTATAGTACATGTTAGGTGGACGAGTAGAAGAAGAAGAGAAACTAGAGCCTTGTGTGTCGAGATTATATAGATATTGTAATGAACTCTCTATAGAATATGTAATAGTATTAAAAAGTAATTCGTGTTGAAAAAAGATTACAGTTATTTGAAAGAAAAAGTAAACTAGAGTTTTGTGTGTCAACATTGTATGGATATTCTAATGAATTCTTTGTAAAATGTGCAATGTTATTATAAAAAGTAATTTGTATTAAAGATAATTATAGTTATTTGAAAGAAAAAATAAGCTAGAGTTTTGTGTGCCGATATTATAGGAATGTTATAATGAATTCTTTGTAGAATATGTAATAGTATTAAAAAGTAATTTGTATTAAAAAGAATTATAGTTATTTCAAAGAAAAAGTAAACTCATATTTAGTTGTATAATATATACTTAAGTCATATTAGAATGGAGAGGAACTAGAGAAACTAGAGTTTTGTATGTCGACATTATATGAGTATTGTAATAAAGTCCTTATAGAATATGTAATAATATTAAAAAGTAATTTGCGATAGTAAAAATCATACTTATTTGAAAAGAAAAGTAAACTCACATTTAGTTGTATATACTTAAGTCATATTAAATAGATGTCAAAGAACTAAAAAAAAAAAAAAACAAGACTAGTATTTTGCTCTATCAAGATTATATAAATATTATAATAAACTCCCTATAGAATATCACAATCTTAAAGACTAATTTTTATTTGAAAAATTCATAATTATTGAAAACGATCGACAATAGTTCGATTTAAAGTCAAATATTGACGATAATGACGATAACAGAATCGACGACAAAAATATTTTACGAAATTTCTAAAGGAATTATTAAATTCGTAAAGATTCGTTCGGCACAATTTCTTTTATCTATCTTTATTTATTCCTTTTTTCTCTTCATTTCTTTTATCTCGAGATTAGCGATGTGCTTTTTAACCTAACGGATTAAATTTTTGTTCGGTAAATAGCGGTACGTCTTTAATTAACGCTTTTTCCATCCGTCTCATGGAAAAAAAACTTGGTACGGGCAAACGTTTCTCATTTAAGCGTCTCCACCATCGAATACCGCAACGTTCGATTTAAAATCCCAACGAAGGATAAGGAACGATCGACGAAGAAAAAGAGAACGCGAGAGAAGGCCCCAATGGTGAACCGTTACATCGGCTTCTCCGAACATCTGCATGCGTACGATCGGCATCCGGTTTTTGCCACGATCGTTGTATTTTTCGAGGGACCACAGTTCCGGCAATGCCAATGA
The DNA here is from genome assembly GCF_905475345.1 of Vespula vulgaris. Taxonomy (NCBI): domain Eukaryota; kingdom Metazoa; phylum Arthropoda; class Insecta; order Hymenoptera; family Vespidae; genus Vespula; species Vespula vulgaris. The sequence goes on from NC_066589.1 coordinate 771,802, forward strand.
GATTCGACCGAAAATAAATGTGTAATTCAAGAGACACGTTTTCTTTACACTCTTCGTTTATGTCTTGGTATGTATCGTCAAACGACTATCTTTCTCTTTCGATTTACATTCTTTTAAATAATAATAAAAATTGTTCTTTTTTATTCTTATAAACTACTTATTTAACTACGACGATAATAAGTATTTAACCAAGACGATAAAAAATATATTACAATTAAAAATTCTCCGTTAATTACTGATCTGAATAATAATAAAACTAAAAACTTTCGAATCCGTCATCTTTTCAACGAGTTTGATAATTTTCATTTCACCCTACGTAATTTCGATAGCTTGCAATGTAATACGTAAATATTAATCTTTTCTCTTCGTTGAAATAACACGGATCGAGCAGCGACGTATCGAGAGAAGAAAATGAACGAAGCAAAAATAAATAAATAAATAAAAAAGAAAAAAAAGGAAGAGAAGAAAAGAGACAAAGCAGAACGAAAGAGAAAAAATATTAAAAAACGCCGACGAACTGGATCCTCGAAAACGAAGAAAATAGAGGATTTTACGAGTGCCATGTGAAATAAATCTAAGAACCATGTGCATGTACCGAAGGAAGAATATTTTCTGAATCGATCGCTCGTACTTGTATTCACTTGCTTCGCCGGTGAGCATTGTCGCGTGTTCTCCAGAGCAGAAGGACTTAGAGGACTCGAGAAGGAGAGACCAGTGAATCGCCGGATCGCGAGTCGTTCGTCATAGACATCGGCCATGAAAGATACACGCACGGTGAATATGGTCAGGGATATATGTAGCGATATGTACAGGACATTGCTTACGTTTTCAAACTCTCTCTTTCTTCTTGGATTATCCTAAAGAGTTATTACTCAGTTAGAAGAGAACGTGCTGTACCGTATCGAGCTGCCTATCTAAAATAATTTTTCAATTGTGTCTTCTCCTTCTTTTTCTTTTTTGTTTTTCTTTAAAATGGGAATAGAGAGGGTTCTTCAATCTTATTAAAAATATTCACGAACAGATAATAACGTATATATTAGGATTAAAGTAACAAAAAAAAGAAAAAAAAATATAATGAAAGGAGTGAAACAATGAGAAATTACTTAGATACAGGTTCCACGTGTACACAATGCGTCTCTTTCATAAATACGCAACCACGAAGCATTTCTCGTAAATATTAAGTACACGCACGCCTGAGTAACGAGTAACGCGCACGCAGCCTTCTAAGTTGTCAGTAACGAGTGGGATTCGTAGATACACTCGCACATACACACGTACGCACGCACGCACGCGCGTATACATATACACGGACAGATACACATTCATAGCCTATAAATACACGACGGCTGGCTATTATATCAACAATTTTTCTATACAGCTCTATGAATTCAACCTACATACATACAAGTTCGACCGAATTCGAAACAAGAATGAACGAGAAAATTATTATTATTATTATTTATTATTATTATTATTATTATTATTATTATTATTATTATTATTATTATTATTATGCTTGGTGACCATTAACCTTTCCTCTCTTTATAGTTAGTATGATACGATATTATAAAACAGTCCCACCTGTTATTTAGTGTGCGAGCCATCATTATCCTCGATCGTGCGAACGATCGTGCGAACGATCACTATCGATTTCTCGATCGATAATCGATAAGTGCGTTCGTATATACCACCTACGTATTTTGACCCCTATTTTTAGACTAAAATTTTGTATTCTCAAGGAAGTAATCTTTACTTACTCTTCTTCTTCGACATTTTCGATTTCAATGATACCTCTGAGACATTAGTTATCGACGAAACGCAACATTCCCACTAGACTTTCACCGCTTTCTCTCTTTACTTCTCGATGTACTTACGACCTTTTTCCTATTTAAAAAATAATAGAATAAGAGAACAAGATCTGAGTAGTATACGATAGGTGGATTCTTTAAAAGTTGCTTTCTCAAGAACTATATATGTATATCAATTTTGATGGTTTCGATAACAAAAGTAATGGATTTTTTTGAATAATTATCGAAATCAAGATTACTAGAGAATTATTAACTAACAGCTGCTTTTGTTTAGTTACTATTGAATTGAATAAATTAAAAGTAATAATAAACAAAGTTTCTTTTTTTATATCCGTATCAAATTGATAGAATAGATCAATTTGATAAAAATTGATAGAACCGATTGATAAAAATAGATAGATCAGTTTTAGTTTCAAACTTTCTGCAAGCACAAATTCCATATTCAAATTACACGCATAAGTATATGTATTTATATTTTGCAAAGTTTCTTTTATTTTGTCACTGCAAAATTAATTGTCCGAAGATGATGTCCGAAGATTTTTTTATATTTTTTCAATTACAATTTGTACTTACAGTATTGGTATAATATAATTATAATATAAATAAAATAGAGAATGTATATATAGATAATGTACTAGTACGAGTAATATCTAAATGTATTCTATAAAATTTCTAATATCATATTATCTAACTTTTTTATCTAGATCGCAGAGGATTAATTCGAAAAGAATTGGTTAACGATACAAAAGAGAAAGACATTCGATTAGACGAAAAGAAGCCTAATATCTACTTCTACTAATCGGTAAAATCCGGTTGAAAGTAAAGGGAAAATTCTATCGATCTAACGATAAAGAATGATCGAAACGATTTACCGCGGCGATCGTAAGTAACTCGTGGTAATAACGCGGATGCGAAGTCAAGGGGAAAGAAAGAAAAGAAAAACGAAAAGAAAGAAAAAAATACAATAAATAAAAGGGAGGTCTGGAAACACGTAACGGATACAGTTAGCTTTTGCATTGTGCATTGTATCTTACCGATCCGAAAGAGATCGTCGTGCACGATCGCGTATAATAATGCCGGTAGGAAGAACGTGCACTCGCGAGCGCATTCTTACAAAATATATAGTGGATATCGATCTCCTGGAGGATCCATGGATCTTATGTGAAGACCTAACTACATAAGTGTATATGTCTTTTACGTATATTTGTGTTAAGTGTTGTAGATTTGTATGTTATTTGTATGCGTATTGTGGGTTCGTGTGTACATGTGTTTATGTATTTATGTGTGTGAAATACAAACAAGTGTGACAATGATACAGGAAATCGACACTTCGTCACGACGAAAGTGAGTACTTTAATGGCTACTTTATCACGGTTGCTCGACTTCCGCCTATCTAACGGTTGAATGTAATATATATATATTGTACATATATATATATATATATATATGTATATATGTATACATACAGTTCATATACTTACACAATGCTAATGACAACAAAGTTTGTGACTGATAGCGTATTCGCTACCGGCTTACTTCTGGCAATATTGTTAAAGAATGGTTTACGAATCATCGTAAACTAGTTTATAACGAGTGACGTTTTCAAACTAGCATAAAAATCATCATTTTTAAACATCGAATCGTCTAGAAAGTTTCTATCCCTTTTCCGTCTTACATAAATGTCATTTATACATATGTTAAAACATATTTGACGTACAATATGTGTCAAGGATATTAACAACTATTATTAATTTGAATATGTTCAAAAGAGACGTTTACGATTAAGTATTTATATATATATATATATACTTCTTTTTTAATTTTGGTATCCAATTTACAATTTTTTGTCTCACTCAAGATGAAAAATAATTGATATGAACTTATAAGACAATACGATATTCCTGTTCATACAAATCCATTTTAAACGAATCTAAAATTTAGATAAAATGATAAACCTTAGATAAAATTAACAAACATACATACATTCACACTTATGTGTATATATATATATATACATACACAAACACACACAAACACACACATACACACATACTTAGGTATATCTACGGTACAAAATCACGATCAGCATAACCACAAGAAGACATTGTACATTTGTACATCATTTCGAATTATTACGTTAAAGGGTATTACCGAGATCGGTACGATACGCGCACATTATCCGTTTCGCTCCGTCCTCTTCCATCTTTGCCCTCGCTCCCGGACAGCATCATTATGCGATCGCGCGCCGCGATCATTCGAGGATCACGGATCGTTCCCCTGGCCGCGAGATATGCTGCGCAATATATAATACAACTATGTACGCTATGTCGTAGAACTACGCGAGCTATAGAACGTGTATACGCGATATATACCGGGTGTATATTTCATATTACCATTTGACGACAAAAACGGTACGGTTCAACGACATACGTACGAATCGTCGGAAAAATAATTTCACGATGGACATCGATACCATGAAATTATATTTTTATATTTACGATATAATCGTTCGAAACGATAAATCGAAACAAATTGATAACGTAGAAATTATAGCGATTAGAAATTATTTGATACACCATGTAGATAAGTACACGTGTACTTAGACCAAGGTTCGAGCATCGTCGGAGTTGTAGGTACTACCAAAGGAGACCCACCATCGAGCTAGGGTTATCGTAATGAGCTAGAATATTGCGGAGGAGATTAATAGGCGACGCTGAGGTAATAAAATTTTATCGGCGAGTCGGACCGCAGCCGTAGACGAGCTCGTTCTAGCAACCCTTCGAAAGGTTTACCTAAGAAGAAAGGTCCTGAACTTTCTTTACTTATATCATATTTCTCGATATGGAAGCCGACATGTATATAACAAGGGAGATATATACGTGATCGATATGTAACGATCTTTACGAGTTAATCCTTCTTTTTTTATTTTTGCATTTTATTCATTCATTTATTTATTTATTTATTTATTTATTTATTAAGTTGTTTCTTTTTTTTCTCGTTCAATAAATCGATCGTGATAAAAAAGAAAAGAAAAAGAAAAAGAAAAAAATTCTCGACGAAATTATTACCCATTTTTCGATATTATTTTATAAAATTCTTAATATTATATTATATATCTCGATATGGAAACTGACATGTACATAACAAAAGAGATAGATGATCAGTATATAAACAATCCTTACGATTCAATCCTTCTTTTTTATTTCTTCATTTTATTTCTCCTTTTTTCATTCGATCAAATCGATCGCGAAAAGAGAGAAAAAAAAGTAAATAAAAAGATCCCCGACGAAATTAATATCTGTCTTTCGATATTATTCTATGAAATTCCTAATATTACTTATATTATATTTCTCGATATGGAAACCGATATGTACATAACAAAAGAGATACATACATGATCAGTATATAAACAATCTTTACGATTCAATCCTTCTGTTTTTATTTCTTCATTTTATTTCTTTATTTCTTTATTTATTTCTTCTTTTTTTTTTCCATTCGATCAAATCGATCGCGACAAGAAAGAAAGAAAAAGAAAAAAAGAAAAAGAAAAAAAAGAAATCCCCAACGAAATTAATACTCGTTCTTCGATATTATTCTATGAAATCCCTGACAAATCGGACATCGTTATCGTTTAAACGTATCCTTTATCGCACGTTATCGCGTATCATTGCGAGTTATTTACACGGAAGGATTCTTAAAAGAATTCTATAGCAAATTTTCCTCTCGATGTATATTCGAGTCCTATCGATGATATCGCCGTAGAGAAGACTCTCCAGACTGTTTTCAAAGTCGCAATGCCGTGGGATGTGAGGGGTGGGAGGGTTGGAGAGGTGGGGTAGATATCTGCCACGTTCGATTATCGTAAAAGGCGTGCACGCGAGCACCAGCACGAGTGTGCGAATAGGTAAAAGGGAATTGTATGCGTGCGTCGGCAATAATAAAAGTTTACATGGTTTCTCCTCCTTTTTCCTCCTCCTCTTCCTCCTCCCCCTTCCACCTCTTTCTTCTTCTTCTTCTGCTTCTTCTGCTTCTTCTTCTTGCGAAGAAATATACTCTAATGCAGTGATATATCCGCGAGTGGCATTCTCTCTTTCTTTCTCTTTCTTTCTATCTGTCCATCTGTCCCTCTCTTTCTCTCCTTCTCTTTCTCTCTCTTTCTTTCACGCGCTACCTACAGCAACTGGAAATACAATCGAGAGACGGGTTTGTTACCTCGCAGGAGAAACGGTGAACACGTCGAGGTGGGAAGAACAGAGGCGCCGACATTGTCTTTTTTTTCTGTTTTTTTTTCCTTTTTGTTTTTTCTTTTGGTGACCCGTTTGAAAATTTCTCTCGGTACTCTTCGTTTCCTATTGAAAAAGCTTAAGAAACCTATGGAATACTTACAAATACGCATTTTCTCCGGGTTCAACTACGGAATACTCGGTAAAATAATCACTCGGCTGTTTTACTCGGATAACATTAATGGAGAACAATATATTATTTGATAGGTGGGTTTTAAAAAAGTTTTTATGTCAAATAACGAACGATACTCTCCGTTCTATTGAAAGGAAGAAAACGCGGATGTATCGAAGGATGGGTTTTTACAAGCTATTCGTATCTAAGAAAAATGATTACTCAGCATTTATGTTCATTCTTTTTTATAATAAAAAGAAGTTTAGTTACCTAGCTATTTACCTACCTAACAAGTATTATCATGCATACATTTTAAAAAGACGACAAACTCAAATGCTACTTCCCGTTCTATTGAAAAGTAAAAAGCGAATGAAAAGAAAAAAACGAAGATGATTATCTCCGTCTTTCCGAGTATCTAGTAAGGAAAAATAATTTATCATTCACAAAAAATACATGAGTATTATTAACTTTGTAAATAAATTCTTTTAAGTTCGACGCCAATGAAAATGAACTGAAAAGGGAAAGATTACGGAAAAAAGAAATAATAAATAAATAAATACAAAATAAAGAAAACAAGGAAAAGAAAATATCAAGTAGCTCTTGATCCATGTCTCATGGGATTAAACGTTGACGCAGGTGATAGCAGGTGAAAAAGCGATAACGTACCTGTGTAATAACTGCCTCTAACCACCTGCGAGGATTATCTAAAGGCACACCAGAGTTACCTTTACGAAGCCGTAAAATACTATAGCTCAGCACGAGCGAATACTTTGATCACATTTTTGGTACGTGTCCCTTTTGAAGACACGCGTCGTTTTACCTTTGCAGTTATCGTTCGTAGGAGCGAACGACGTCGTTTCTGTTGGATCGTTATTGAATAATAATCTGGCTGAACGTTTCACTCGACTCGGCTTACCCGCGGAGAGAGACGTCGTAACTTTGTATGCAACTTCCAACGCGAAAATAGGTATATATCTATCTATTACATACATATCTATGTACTTTAAGGATTATTGACGTTCTCGGTGCTAAAAAATTAACGGTGCTAAATATTTTAAGAATTTCTTTTTTCTCTTTTCTTCAGGAATAAAGATTTTTAAATAAATTTTAAAATCGATCAGTCGACGTTTTATTCGTATAAAAAAATTTTTCTCCTCCAATTCGACACGTTGGATCTATAGTCTCTAAGAAAATTCAGCATTCTAATTTCCTATAATAATATAAATTATTAAAACTACTGTCTTGTGAAATAATGTTGAAATTGAGGTACTTTGGTTAAAATGTTTTAATTTGGTACGAAATAAGAAAATGAAGCCATTTTGAGAAAGAGAATTGTCAATGGTTCATCTAAAATTTAGACTTTTAAACTTATCGAAAAAAAATATTACAAATTAAGATAAAAAGTGATCGAGCCGATACTACCTAACAAAATTATTCTGCATTATTTTACAAAATTAGAATCTTAATAATTTTGTTCCTACGAAGAAAATTAGTATTTGAATTTTCTTGCAAAGATCGACGCAGCTGCAGATTATATAGTCTATATATAAATTAGATATACAACAAACTTTTTATATAAAGAAAATATCAAGGAACAACGTACAATTATTGATCCTTCAAATTTATTTGACTCTTTTTCTAAAAGAAAGAAAAAAAGAATCAAAATTTCCTAAATCTATTTTTCGGCATTGAAAACGTCAATGAACCTTAAATAAATACTTCATTCAAGATGAATCGAACTGCAAATTCGTTCCACTGCATGTTTCCGCATTCATGGCTAATTGTTTTCGAAGAAGTAAAGAGGAAAAAGAAAAGAAGAGAGAGATAACAAACTACCAAATAATGGCCCTCAAGGCAGGACATTTTTCTTTGCTGAGGCCCTTTAATCGGGCCCCTTCGTTAACGCGTTCTTTCGCTCCGAGAAATCCAACGAGAGAGAAACGTTCTCGAGATCGAAGTACAAGAAAAAAAACAAAAGAAGAGTAAAAGAGAAAAAAAACGAAAAAAGTTGTAAAAGAGAAAGAAAAACAAAAGAAAGAAATAGAATAAATAAAAAACTGGAAGGATGATCGGGGAGAAATGGAAGAGTCGAGTGTATGACGCCATTGTTGCTTGCGAAGAAACGGAGAGGAAATAACGAGCAGGTGTACGAAGGCAATGTCCGAGAGTAAGAAAGAGCCTGGACCCTCGATTTGAACTCACCTCTACGATTATCCCAACGAATACAACACGAGTAAGTACTTAGCGAGTGACTAATGAAGAACGGTAAATTTGATCATACGCTTTAAAGTTCAAAGGATTCTATCATCAATAACAAGTAGACAGGTCCGCAAATCTTTTTTCTTTTCTTTTCTTTTTCTTTTTTCTTCTTTCTCTCTCTCTCTTTCTCTCTCTCTCTCTCTCTCTCTCTCTCTCTCTCTCTCTCTCTCTCTCTCTCTATGTATCCATCTATGTATCTCTTTCTTTCTTTCTCTCTGTTTCATCTTCCTTTTTCGCAAGATTCGAACTTGGCAATGTATTCTTCCAAAACTCATCAATCACTCGTGATCGTTACTACTCGCAAGTAGAGTTCGTTGATCGTTTAATCTCATCTTGTTTCATAAAATAAATTTGTCATTTGTTATCGTCAGGAAGGATAACTCGAAATAATTCTTATCTCGAACGACGAAGGAACGAACAATTTCGATACATGGGCGGTCCTCGTCTCTATTGCAAATCAACGGAAAGTATTAGAGTTTGGTGTTGGTAAAGGGAGGTAACGTGAACGGGCCGAAATACAAGCGTTCCGAAGAAATGGACGTTCCTTGCTGGAACGTTTTATCACGCTGGGTTCCTCTCGCGCAGGTTGCCTCGTTGTTGAAATTAATAAGCGCCAAATAAACGAACTTGCCAAGACAAATGATGGTGCATTGTGCAACGGACGAGCCGAGTCGTGATTCTTTCTCTTCTTCTTTCTTATCCTCTCTTTTTCCCTCTCTCTCGTTCTCTCTCTTTCTCTCTCTCTTTCACCTTTTATTTATCTCGCTCACTTTCTACCACGACTGGACCAGCTTTGGAGGCCGAACGCGAGCTCGTGATTAAAGAAGATGAACTGATATCGAGTGCACGTTCTTTCATTCGCTCTTCCTCAAACCTTAACTGGAAAATCCAACGATCATCTTGGTTCGAAAGTAAATAGGAAAAAAAAAAAGAAAAAGAAAAAGAATTTAAAACAACGAAAAAAAGAAAGAAAAAAGAAAAGACTTAGGAAAGATCGCGAACTTCGTTTCGAATCTTGCTTCGAGTTTAAAAGAGAAAACGTGCTGTCGCGCTCCAACCTCTCAAGGTTAGCATGAACGCACGCAACTCTTTAACCGCAATTAAGGACTTCGTTCGTTGCTCGTTAGCTTTCTCGAAGGGTATACCGCGCGTTAAGCGCCCCAACTAAAAGCTCCGATAATCTCACTTTACTAGTCGGAGTCCGAGGTACCTAAAATCAGAGAATCCGATCCGTCTTGTGTCGGGAGTATAAACGGGGCCTCTCGTTACCTTCGAACCTTCTAATTGGATGCTTCGCCGTTAACGGAAATCGCGAGAGTCGCCGCGCATCTGGCAGTGAAGTCGGTCTTGCGATTCAAACTCACGATTAGCTCAAGATCAACCAGTTTTGTAGCCATTAAGAAGACATTTTTTATATACCGTTCTATTTTCAAACATTAACGTAATTTACGATGACTCATAATCTTATCATTTCATTTAAAATAATTTAAAACGTGATACATTATGATTGTGATTATTATATATATATATATATATAATATTATTTATATATATTATGTACAATAATTATTATTATCAAATATAAATATTTCTCTTTATTTTAAGTATAAAGATTTCTTTTTATTACCGAGTAATAAATATTAAATATCTCTTTACACGAAATTTCTTTTACGAATGGAACGTACTTTCGAAGTCGAAGGACTTATGGACGATCGAATAAACGACGAAAACCGAGCTTCCAATAGCTCGCACACGGTACAAGCTGTGGTACTTGTTCCTCGTCGTGAGAAAGAGAGAGAGAGAGAGAGAAGCAAAGATACTGGCAAGAGGCCATATCGATCCTTACTCGCCGAGTGATCTATCGTCGTTTAATAGTCACGAACTTTGTCGTCAATTCCAATACAAGTTGCTCCATGGGGAAACTTATTCCGAGTTTAAAGAAATCTTTCCTTTACACACCGGCGCTCGATTTCCCTCTAATCTTTCATCTATATTTTTGCTACGTATCCTATTGCAATTGATATTAATACCAAGAGAATCGTGAATAGCTGCTACAAAATGTATCTCTCGCGGAATGATAAAAATAAAAATGGTCGATATTCTCATTCGATCCAATTTTAACATAATTGCGAACGCTTTCGCTTCACTAACATCAGTCATCCTCCACTTCGTACAGACCATTTCAATTTCCCGTGAGAGTAACGACGAAGCATGAATACCCTGTGGTTCCGTTCGATTAGTCGTTAACGACGCGAACGGAGCTACGTAGCTCTGGTTCTCTTCTGCATCCCTCGTAAATCAAACGGCAAACCGATTGCCATTAAAAGACGAACGACGATCTATCGATCGACATGGAATACGATCGAATAAAACGTTTCCATTCGAGGAGAATCAAATATTCTTTCTTCGCTTTGAAACTTGCAAAAAAATAAATTTTATACTATTTACGAACGTATAATAGTTTGCAAATATGTAAGCACGTTTCTCGACGCTGAAAAATTCACGTATTTTGAAAATTTGTTTTTTTTCTTTTTTTGGTGAAGAAAATAAAATATTATAAATTGAGAAGCTAATGATTTGACATTGTCAATTGACGTTTTATTTGTATAAAAAAAAGATTTTTTTCATTTAACTTGATTACACACAGGCTGTGTAGTCCACAACTGCGTCCAGAATTAAAGAACGAAATTTTTTTAGTAGAAATACGATATTATTAAAACTGCAGTATTATTTTGTAAAATAATGTTATAACTAAGTATCATCGATTCAAATTTTTGAATTTTGTGAGGGATAAGAAAATTAAGCCACTTTGAAAGAAAAATAGAAGTGGCAAATTGTCGTCTAAAATTGATATTTCTAAACTTATTGGGCAATTGTTAAAAATTAAAATTTAAGAAAAAGAAAAGTAACGAGCCAATGATTTTAACTTAAAATTACTAACATTATTTTATAAGACAGCACCGAGATTTTAATAATTTTGTGTTTCTACGCAGGAAATTAAGATCGACGCGATTGTAGATCGTAACGAAACTGTAGCTAAAAATATAAAATATTTTTTACATAAATAAAATGTCAGAAAACAACGTGAAATTATTAATTATTCAATTTACTTCGTTTTGCAAGAAAAAGAAGTTCCAATAATTTTCTTAAAGGCGGTCAATTTTTAGACGACGAGAACATATGTAACATCTTAATTAGCTTAAATGAAATTATTTCGAACGGAGAAAGGCAAGGTCATTAGCAGGAAGACATCGTTGTTAATTAAGGAGTTTAAGCACGGATGGTACGATGTGGGATAAGAAGAATGATTTTCAAGAAGGATAGAAATAACTGTAAGTACTTACATACACGATTGTCTTGTTACTAAACGCATTTTCAGAACGGATATAATATTTTAAAAGGAAGTAACGTGCGCTTTCTTTTGGAACAATGTATATTTGTGTGTATCTGAATATCTGTGTATATATCTATGTATGTATATGTGTATGTATGTATGTATGTATGTATGTATGTATGTATGTATGTACTATAAGTCTCTTTCAATGTTTCTCTTAATACAAGATTTTACACCAGAATGAACGCAATACAACTATCTCTTTTTCTTTTTTTCTTTCTTTTTTGCTTTCTTTCTTCTCTTTCACTTTTTCGTTTCTTTTTCTTTTTCTCTGTTCTTTTTTCTTCTCGCAAAATACGTTCGTGTAGATAGAACGTCAAAAGTCTTTTAAGAACAGGGAGTGAACAATTTTATCAAATATAAAAGAAACTTCTTTCAATGACAAATGGGATATTTTAAAGTCCGTTTAAAAGTAAAATCATCGAGAGTATTTCTTACTAGCGTACAAGAAAATAATTTTCTAAGAAGATGATTCGATTATCTAACAGGTCAGTATCTATCACAGATCAACTATCTGTAATATGATTCAATTATCTGAGAGAATGATTCAATTATCTGAGAACATGATTCAATTATTTGAAAGTATGGTTCAATTATCTAAGAGCAAAGAAAAATATACTCAAACGGAAAAGAATATTAATATTTTTGAAGAACTCTCAAAAATACGAATCAATTTAGCGAGTCATTCATTAGAGAGTAAATCTATCCCGAGTTGCTCTCGAGAATGTTCTTTCTACTGGATATTACATTTGAGAGTAACTATCTGAGAGCTTAGTTCAAATATCTAAGAGTATCGTTCGACTATCTGAGAGCATGGTTCAATTATCTGAGAACATGATTCAACTATCTGAGAGCAATTACGTCGTGACGTACTCTTAAATATAAACAAAGTAATGTTACTATCGGAGAGCTCTTTCAAAAATACGAATTAGCGTCGTATTCTGAGATTAATAACATGAAAATGACTGCAAAAGAAATATGAGACAGACTTTCGAATTAATAACAATATATGAAGTAAATTCAATATTGAACGAATAAATACAGACGTTATCTCGCGGTTATCCCAAAACAAATAGAAGAACAGACGAACGTAAATAAACATAGCCGAATCTCTACTCAACAAGATTCTAAGAATTTTGTCTGAGAGTAAAATATCCGATGAGTATGCTAATGATCATACAAAAATGAAAATTCTCGATAACAATTCATGCAAAAAAATGGACGACTATCTTAAATCTACTCGTTTCGATGTTACGAATGAAAATCTCGATTAATCACACATGAATAATAAAAATGGCGATACTAAAGCGGAATCAAAAGCTATTTGATAATAATATGTTATACACGTTTACGAGATATTATCATTTTCAAAGAAGACAGATGAGTTTTGTATCTTTTTTCCTTCTCTTTTTTGTCCTAACTCGTAAAATAAATAAGTAGCTATAACGAAAGATAGTCTTTTCATTTTTCATCGGAGAATTTCTTTCCTCGAAGTCTCCCGAAGCGTGGAAAGTGTGAACGACGAGAATAAAAGGTCGATGGTAAGTTCGATTATTTCGAAGGACGTATCGATAAAGCAACGACCGGATGTATCTTTATCGAATCTCTTTGCTTCGCTAACGCTACATCTCCTTTGCTGTAGTAAGAGTCCTTCGATTTGACCTCACGAGTCATCCTTCTCTTTGACTATTCGATAATAATTATCGACCTCCTCGCTACGGCAAAAGAAAAGAAAAGAAAAGAAAAGAAAAGAAAAGAAAAGGCAAGCTGATCGTACGTACGAAGCAAAACTAAGTACGCGAGACAATCAACGAAAGATCGATGACGACGACGAAGTCGAAGACGACAAAGATGGCGACGACGACTCTGGCCTCGTTCGCGACGTCCCTTTTATATCGTTGTTAAACGCTTTAAGAGACGACCTTGCGCATAATAATTCTAAAAAATATTCGCTTCGAGAAAACGTTCGTCTCTTGGCACAGTCAACGTTCGAACGTGAAAACTCCGAGTAATGTCTCGTTAGATCGAGTTAAATATAAAACTCGACTCAGTTCGACTCGAACTATGGCAACGTGCATTGATAGTAGCTGCACGCGAAGCAAATGCATCTTAGTTGAATAAAACATCGGTTGGATCTTTCTAAAAGGTTCTGATCAGTCTGCTGTACTAAAACAGTTACGAGATAAGCTATCCAGAAATTTTCTATGAAAGATTTTATCGGTGGATATTTAGAGAAAAACAAAAAAGACATAAAGAAAGAAAGAAAAAAAATGAAGAAGAAGAAGGTAAGATGTAAGTGCATACACATATATAATATATATACTTGAATATCACTTCACGACGTCCCTCGAAGGACATCGATGATCTTGAAGGATCCTCTTCAAGAAGAAGTAAAAAAAAAAAAAAGAAGAAGAAAAAAGAAAGAAAGAAAGAAAGAGAGAACAAAAATTCCACTCGATTGCAAATTACCGAGTACTTACGAAGAGAAGAACCGAAGGTGAACCTAATTTTCACCGCGAGGGAAAAGAATTTTCGACGCCATTAGCGGCGTTATTAAGAGAATCTTGCGATGGTAGGAGCGTGACGGGCAGGTGTGTACAGGGCGTTGCAAAAAGCGCAACGGAACCTACGACGATTTTATCGAAGGCAAGAAAACCTGTTAGAAGAAGTGTTATTGCGATGTGCCAGTGTATCTATATGTACGATCGCTAATAAATTCCAGCGAGGCTGAACCACGCAGCTTCTCTTATTTTCCATGGCTTCCTTCTTCCACGTCTACCCCCTCTTGATTTCTCCCTCTCTCTCTCTCTCTCTCTCTTTCTCTCTCTCTTTTACGTGGCTCCCGCCTCACCGTATGATCTACGACCCTCCTATTCCTCCCCTTCGTCGGTCCTCGTCTTTCTAGTCCCCTATCTCTCCATAGAGTTCACGCCCAAGACCTTTTTCACCCTTCCGACGATCAGCAACCTTCTTGGTATATTTTCTAACTCGCGATTACTCACCCGTGAGCATTCAATTTACCTCGACCATCTTCTTCCTCTTATCTTTTCTATCAAAGATTTCGATAACATTTTTTTTTATCGATCGATTCATCCATGAAATAGTCCTGTATAACGTTCGAAAGTTTTCTTTTTTTTTTTTGACTTTTTCTATTATCTCGATTATCATCCTTTCTCTATGATAGCGTAAGGTTGTTTCTTTTTCTTCGTTTTAGCTTTAGATTATCATCACTTTTTTAGGATCTCGAAATTCGTATCTTGTATAACGTCCTGTATAATATTCGAATATTTTCTTCTTTCTTTTTATTAACTCGATTATCATCCCTCTTTTATGATCTCGAGATTCATCCTATATAATGTCCTGTATAATATTCGAATATTTTCTTCCTTTTTTTTTTATTAACTCGATTATCATCCTTCTTTTATGATCTCGAAATTCGTCCTGTATAAAGTCCTGTATATAACGTAAGAACGTTTTCTTCTTTTTTCTTTTATTAACTCGATTATCATCCCTCTTCCATGATCTCGAAATTCGTCCTATTATAACATCCTGAATAACTTTTGAATATTTTCTTTTTTTTTCTTTTTCTATCAGCTCGATTATCATTTTCTTTTATGATCTCGAAATTCGTCATCGTCGTCGTCGTCGTCGTCCTCGTCATTTTATACCTTCTATGGATATCTAATCTCACACGTTTGCATTGTGAAATAATTATGGATAAAAATTATAAATAGAAAAGAAACGAATTCGATCTTATCGAAAAAGATCATAGATTTTTATGCGTTCCGCGAGATATAATATCCAATTGATTAACCTACTAACTGTTTCGACAAATAAACGATTACGAAACGATAAAACGTGCTAAGCATTTTAACTACTTTCAATCGATCCGATCGGTATCAAGGACATAATATGCTACTGACCTTTTGGAAACTTAGTCAACTGATTAATGATTATTATTCCTAACTGGTACTGCTAAATGTGATCACGAATTTCTTTCACGAATGATCTCGTGCCTCGCCTTTTTACTTTTATAAAGAAAATTTAGTTTCTATATTTGTCAAATAGAAATAATCGTAAGATAACATAAACTCATACATGCACATAGATACATACTTGACAACCTTCGGTTAATATAATTTATATCTACTTGTGAAGGATAAAAGAATGATAACTAGCCGACCTCGATTTGTTTATGTTCGATACAAACAACCGATACGATCGGTGTAAACAAATGAGTAATTGATCGTTATATTGAAAGATTGATTGAGAAAAAGAGAGAGAGAGAGAAAAAAGAATTTTTTAACTCGATCAATGGCAGGACGATCGGAAAGGAGGTTCGAATAAAAGCGTAGGAGGTGAATACGTAGAGATATCGTGTTCAGTGTCGTCGATATGATTTGTCGTATACCAGCGTTTTATCTACGATCGCAGAGAAATTAAATGTTTCGCTTATTTATTCCAGAAACAAGTATAGCCATTAAAATTGTTTTATGCTAGATAACGCGAATTACCAAGGGTACTAATTTAAAGCATGCTACGTTCCAACGATTTTATCGACTTTCCTTTTTTAATTACGATAAGAATCCATTGCTTGTTCGTATACTTCGATACGATTTCAGAATCCACACAGAACGTGCTCCTTATATCTATGATAACATTAAAACCGCGGAGAAAGGACGATCCCACGAGCCGGATGACCTTCTGTATTGTAGAATCGTAAAAATAGAATCGTAAAAACTGATAAAAGCTTTTTTTCTTTCTTGTAAACTTTCTTGACTTTCTCTCTAGCAAACTCCTTTTATTAATTAACTCTCAATATATAATTACTTTGCTCGACTCTTTCTACATATATATAAAAATTATATAAATAATATTATATTAATACTATATATATATATATTTATGTATATATATGTATCATTATATATATATAAATTATTTATATAATATTATATTATATATATTAATATTATATTAATATTACACATATATATCATATATATATGTGTGTGTGTGCGTGTGTGTGTACGTATATATTAATTTAATGAAATCTCTATGATCATTCAATATTAAAAATAACAAATCAAAGTATCAAATAAATATCATGACATTATTGTTTTAATTAAATGCTTCATTAAAAGAAGAAAGAAATTGTTTTCGATGAGCACGACGAGTAAAAGCGCACGTGCGTCACACGCGTAGGTTTCACTTCTTATACGAGCTCTCGATCGGTTACTCTCGTATGTATTAACTTTTTAACATGTTCCTCGGGTGATGCGGGGGCGGTATGTTTCCGGTGATGCGCGTGCACTCGAAAGAGAAAGAGAAAGAGGACAAGGAAGGTGCACGGATACTTATAGCGTGGGTGAACGAGAACAATAATAACGATTTGACGAACGACGTTAGATTTCGATCTCATCGAACAAACAAATCTCTTTTCTAAATACTAGTAAATAATTGATTATACGATACAAGCTTTTAAACGAGCTTTTATCCCGTTATTTAGAAACGGTTGTAACAAATCGTACGACAAAATCTATATGGACGTTCGTTCGTACTTACGTCTTACGTTTAACGTCACGAACCGAGCTCCTGGGAGTTCCAGC
The DNA here is from genome assembly GCF_905475345.1 of Vespula vulgaris. Classification (NCBI taxonomy): domain Eukaryota; kingdom Metazoa; phylum Arthropoda; class Insecta; order Hymenoptera; family Vespidae; genus Vespula; species Vespula vulgaris. The sequence goes on from NC_066589.1 coordinate 789,267, forward strand.
TTGGTCATCGTAACGTCCGATACTTTATGCGTCGATATGACGCACCTTGAATGCATTTGAAAGCGTCGAACACGCCGCGTAACTCCTTGGTAACCAAGAGCTAACCAAGTTCGTGCTACCAACCGAAGTACACGTATTTACGTTTGCAAAGGTCTAAAAGCGAATCGAACGGTCATACTTTAATACTCTCAGTAATTATTGAAACAGACAAATTTCAATAATTCGCCGATTTTGCGGTTCGTCGATTTATCAGACGTTATGTTCGATGTATTCAGGTATATCATTATTTACAATAGCTTCGGAATCGGTATGCAAAGAGCATTTGTAAGTAGTCGCGTACTTTGGATCACGAAGTTACGTACTTACGTCGAAGAAAGAAAGAAAGAACCTTGACGATCGTCGGCGTTAATGGGGGAATATGGAAGTGCAAACAGATTCGTTTCGTTTACCTTAAAAGATCGTTCGAAGGTTTCTTTAATGACCGACGACACCTGTTTAAGTACGTTAATGAGTAACGTTCTTGTCGTTTCTTAAGCGATTCGTACCCGACGGTTTCACGTTGGAAAAAACGGGGATTTAAGGGAAAAAAATATATATATTTATATTTATATTTATATATTTATATATGTATATATATATGCATATATATGTATTATAAAAAAATAAAAAAAAGAAACGAAAAATATCGCCTGTAAGTATAGCTCGTCACTCGGAAATCTATGATCGTCTGAGAAAGATTACCACTGAAGGTTCCTATTGGCGACGTCGCCGTAATAACTGAGGAAAACACCGGTGAAACACGTTGTATTTCATTGCCAATGAGAAATTCCAAAGGTAGCGGTGCGTTAACGTGCGTAAGGTATTTGAAAAATTAAACTTGAACTCACAGTAAATTCATTTCTTTTTTACAAAGATATATATATAGATATATGTGTGTGTCTATATATGTGCGTGTCTATATATATATATATGGCAATGAAAATGAATGGTTTTTTCTCGAAATAACGAATTTTCAAAATACGTTAATAAAATTGATTCAATTATAATAATTCACATATTCCTAAACACAAGCGTATATAACGATATTCAAAGTTCCGATTTAGTAAGTACCGGTCGTTCTATCGCGATAAAAATATAACATATTTTTTCGCCATCTCTAATGATACACAATGCATTCGAGGAAGAACCAGTCATGTAGAAAACAAACGAGCAAGAATGGTAAATATTACGAGCCAGTGGTGCACAACTCATAGTTTATTAGAATTCTAATGAAACTATTATCGTTTTTTTGGTTAGAATAAAATTCGCGATATTATTTTGAATTTTAACGCGATTTATGAGAAGCATTCGACTGTAATGAATTCCAGGAAGTTATCAAAGATTTTCGAGATTTAAAAATACATCTGCGTAAATATACTACGACTTAAAGAGATAAAAAAATATATATATATAAAGAGAGAGAGAGAGAGAAAGAGAGAAAGATAGAGAAAGAAAGAAAGATAAAGAGAGAAAGATAAAGTGGCATAATTATCTAAGAGGAAGCTTTTTCCAGTCACTGCGCTACCGGCAAAGAAAGCATCGGCCCCAACAATTTTACAACCTTGCACCTAGTAAAAGGAAGAGAAAAAGAGAAAAAAGAAGAAAAAGAGAGAGAGAGAGAGAGAGAGAGAGAGAGAGAGAGAGAAAGCTTCCGCTTTGCGAGCCATAGTCGTCGTCGCATCCTCTCGACTTTCACCAAGCCAACGGAATGATGAATTCGGAATAGGAGCCATAACCTGCCTCAAGAGTGTTCTTTGTGTAATTGGGACCTCGTTGATCTCTAAAAATGTAATTCCTTCTTTATAATCTTGTTCGAAATGATCTTGAAAATTTATTTATGTTTTAATTATCTTTTAAACGATCGAATCTATATACAAATTAATAACTTCCTATTATTGTTGAGTAATATAAAACTACATGAAACGTAACATACAGTAGTTATGTATATAGCATACAACTATATACGTAAAATCTATTATCATTAGAATCGATTTATGTAGATATTAGAAATATAAATTAGAAATATAAACCACTCTAAATCTGATAAAAAAGTATACTAACTGAATCTAATATTAAATTATAGCAATATATCGGTAATCATACATGTATAAATTTCAAGCATATATACGACGTAATCACTGTATGTTACTTCATACACCATGATATAATATCATCAAATTTACTTATAATTCCATAAGAGAGATTAATTAGTAAATATTTTAAATCGATAAATAGAAAAAATATTATTGTCGATTTAATGAATATCCTATGCACACACACACACACACATATATATATATTATGTTTGAATTTGTTATAATAGAAAGACGGTCCTTGAATTTTCACAGGACATTAAGCGGAATCGTATAATCTAATTTCAATGGCATTAGTCCATCGAGACGCAGCAGGCAGAAAGGATTAGACTGGTAGTGGTACGTAGATATCAAAGGAAGCGACCGCACGTTGTCGTGTATTTCAGTAGCTCACTACAACTTGTAATCGTTGAACGTTGTAAATAGGGATCTTTGCCGACGAGCAAGATGCTGCTGCTGTTTGCTGGTGATGCTGCTACTCGAGACTACTGCTTCTACTGGTGCTGTTGCTGTTGCTGTTGCTGTTGCTACTGGTACAACTCCTACTACTCGGTTAATAATTTTTATCTACTAAAATCCGATAGAATCGGTATTACTGGCGTTTACGTGCTCCTTGTATTAGGGAGATTACGTTACTATATACCGTATTTAAAGTACTCCCTCCTATCTGTCTGCGTTCCCTTAGGACTTGGAAATAAAATCGAGTGGACAGTGACTCGACTCTTAGCGAATAGCTACGTATCTATGTGACGGTCTATCGAATCAACCTTCTTTATTTAAATTCTCCATTTTTCCTTTCATTCTTTTTATTTTCTTTTTATCTTCCTTTTTTATTCTTTTTCCACGATACACGGAGATATCTCCGTTGGTAAAAATATTTCGCTTTTACCCGTGTATCTTTTATTTTCTTTTTCTTTTTTTCTTCTTCTTCCTTTCCTTTTCATTTTCCTCATAAGGATAACATTACGAGGATACACATTGGGTGGTCCAGAACGATCGCAATAGTTATACAATCTTACTTATTTGCTCGCGATTACATTGAATTCAGTTTCTAACTTTCCAACATAATGTCATAGAAATCGTTAGGAGGGTAGGGAAGGATCGGGAAACGGAGAAATCGCATCACGGAGCGAGTCGCGTCTCTTGGTGCAACGTGGGTCGTCCCTGAGAATATTTGCGGGGTCAGCTTTCACCGGGGCCGCATCCGTCCTATGTAAGCTGTTAACTGTTAGAGTCAGGGGGAGAAGAAAAGAGTTAGCTTCGGGATCTACGTCGGGCCATTTGCGAACTGGTACCTTTCAAAAAGTAAATAAAACTGATGCTCGTGAACGGCGATTTTGCTTTTCATGTCGAGTAAAAGAGAGCGAGACGGAGACAGATAAACAGACAGAGAGATAAACAAAGAGAGAGAGAGAGAGAGAGAGAGAGAGAGAGAGAGAGAGAGAAAGAGATAAAAAAGACAAAGAGAGAGAGAGAGAGAGAAAGAGAAAGATCTCTTCCTCGGGCATCGGATATTATCGTGCATGGGAACCGTTAGGTGAAAGGGAATCGTAAGAGACGCTCGCGGTGAATCGAAGAGACGCTTTTGCGAACGGCCGAGCACGAGCACAAGCACTCAACTCTCGCAATTCACCAACCGGTAGGTAGGTAGGTAGGTAGGTAGATAGGTAGGTAGGTAGGTAGGTAGGTAGGTAGGTACACACCTTCGATACACGAGCCAAAAGACCATAATTTACGATGACCGTTCTCGTTCAAACTATTCCCAATTCTTCGCGTCGACGTGCGTTTGAATAACGCTAACGGACGACGACGTTTCGATCGACCTGGTAAACCTTCCAACGTTATCATACATTCTCTACGATCCGATTCTTTACGACCCGATAAAAATATTAGGTTAAACACTAATACGTTCGAATCCTACAAATAAATTCAATTTCTTATCCGAGATGTAAAAGATTTGTAATAGAATATCGAAGAAGTTATTCTCTAGCGAAGAAGGACACTCGATTCATATATATATTTACTTGCTTCAGATCATACGTATGTGGGTCATTGGATGTTAAATAAAAAACATAATAATTCTATCCAGTAGATCATACACTTAATAAAAAACGTACGTAATTGATGTAATATATTATACCTATATGATAAGTCTCTCTCGTCAATGTCGATCGTCGATTAGAAACGTCTAATTTTTTTCATAGAAAAATCTCTATGATCAAGATGAAGGTGGAGGGATGGGAGGGAGGGGAAAGAAGACGGGATCTATAATACGAAGAGAAAGAAGATTGGATTCGAGGGAAGAAGGAGCGTGTGTACAGAGCGCAAGATCGTTGCTCACGCAGCATGGAGGAGAGAAGGTGAAAGGAATTTATGCGAACGCGACTCCCACCCGTTATTTTACTCACTATACTAGTACGCTTGTTTAAGTGCATGAGAGTAAGTGAGCGCGCGCCCGCATGCTCGTAAAAGCAGATACTAAAACACGAGTTAAGAGAACAAATAATTAATCTGAATGACGATATTCAATAAGCATAATCGATATGGCCCACCATAGTGGCCTCCTCGAGCGTTGAGGAGTACGAAGGTACCTTAAGTACTTATGCGAGTTTATAGCAAAAAGTCTTTACCGATGACGGAGACATCGTGTGGAGAGAAATAGAGAGAGAGAGAGAGAGAGAGAAAGAGAGAAAGAGAGAAGAGAAGCCGCCAACGTAGCCGTGAAATACGAGCTCCGAGCAATTAGACCTTCTCGATATGAGAGTTCTAACCCGAATGAGTTGCGTCTCGACCTTACACCACACAACATTCTCGTGAGATTATTTTTCTCAATGTCAAATCCATTTGTATTTGTTTAGATAGTTTTTTGTAGTAACGTATGTAAACGTACGATGATGAAATATAAGAGATATGTCATATAGATGTGTATATGAATATATATATATATATAAAACAAAGTATATATAATATGTGTATATATAAGAGTTTATATATAAATATATATATATATATATATATATATATATATATATATATATATATAAAGTATATATAATGTTAGATAGTCCCAAAAGTTTCTGTCCTTTATAAACATTGCCAAATAAAACAACTGCGTACAGATAGTGAAAGAAACTTTTATATAAAACTTAATAGAAATATATATATATATATTTGATCGAAGAAGACGTTTTCCAATCTTCTTTCGATGAGTCTATGAAAAACGATTATTGCTTTCTTGTATGAATGTTCTATAGATACTTCAGAATGAAAAGAATACAAAAGTGATACATATGAGAGTTCAAAGATCAAACACCTCGAGATCTCTCGGGCTTGCTTGCCAACGTTGTATCAGTAATTAGTACTTGAAAAGTATTCACTCGATGTCAGGAACATCGTTGAAAGTGTGAAACACATTTCCTAAGGTCAACGAGGTCCGACGGATAGACCGGTGATAAACTCTAACCTATGAATCTCATATATTAAATGAAACTTTGAAAAGAAAAAATAAGAGTAGCAAGAAAAGACGATGAATAGGGACGCGTCCTTACGCTATATTCTTCGTAATCATTCACAAAAAAAAAAGAAAAAAAAAAGATATCTCACCTGTGTGGTTCGTTCTTGCTAACGTTACTTGTACAAGTACCTATGTACCTATAACTGGCAAGCAAAATGCACTTTGCATTGGAAGCGTACCAGACTCTTTTGCGTATATGTTAGAACTACGTACCGACACCTGCTTTATTAAAGCGCTCGTATCTTCCATACAGTTCGCCTTAACCGAGGGTACCTTTCCTGGAAAAATGTTGGCTAAATTATCGCCGTGAACGCTGTCGTACGTAGGTATGTATATTTTACAAGCAGCCGGACGATGCGAACTTTGCCCGAAGGGGAGAAGTACCAACAGAAAGAAAGAGAGAGAGAGAGATAAATAGAGAGAAAGAGGGAGAGAGAAAGAGAGAAAGAAAGAGAGAGAGAGAGAGAGAAAGAGAAAAAAAGAAATGAAAGAGTCAGAAAGAGAATATTTATAGTTTAAGGTGACAACCCTTAAGACCATATAGGAAGAAACCATAATAACTGAGAAAGAAGCAAAACCATATGCAAAGTAAGAAAAACAATTATAAGATATATAAAATGGTGTTAACGCTTTCATAGTAAAAATGGTGAAAGTCTTCTTACCCTGTTCGTGAAGAAACAAACGTGGAAGGTCCTTGTCTTCCTTCGAAGATCTTTCTTTAAAGCGTGAATAGGGAGAAGGCTCGAGAAAGTAGTCCTACGACTACGACCGATGAACATTATGGTTATAACACTAACTTTTCTGTAATCGTAAATCCTACGCAATGGGGCAAAGGCGAGGCCGCGAGCTTGCTTCTAATGGTCATAGCTTGTCGTCGGTGATATCAATGAAGCGCAGGAAATGTCTCGGCTATGGGAAACCGTAAACGAGTTTTAAGATTATGTTACGTGTCATAGATTCTCTTTGGTTAAAACAAATTTCGTTGGAATCGAAGAATCCTATATTATTCCTTAGAGAAAATTTACAAACGTAAATTTTATAAAGGATTTGTTTTTTTTTCAGGAGATTTTATATTTGTTTGTTCGTATTAAATTGGACTGTTCAACAAGTGGATCACTTCTTTTCTGATATACGCGTTTAAAAATATAAACGTTAATTTAAGTTTCGAAGTTTTAGGATATAAATGTTTTATTTTTAAATGATATGTGTACGTAAAAATATATATATAAGCTATACAAATATATATATAAATATATATATATAAAATATATATAAAACTAAACATAATTATTATATCTAATAAATAAGTTAAAACGTTATATTCGATCGAATCTCTTTATAAAAGTTTTTTCTTTTTTCTTTTTCTTTTTCTTTTTCTTTTAATTTAACAACTCATTTTGATCTTGCATTTTATTGAAGATGGAGGAAGGTAATCGACATGAATTTTTTGGACGAATCAATAAATCGATATCTCGATAATTAGCCATATTATAAAATAAGACTTTTTGTTCAATGAAAAGAAATATCTCGCTTGAAAGTTTTAAATAATTCTTAAAACAATTTTCTCACGAACTTTTGTCCAGCTCATCTTCCATTTTAGAAAAATCAATCGCGTCGTCCTTTAAGAAAAAAAAAGACATAAATATATAACTTTTCGAGATTTCATTTGTTCCTTTAAATATTAAATTAAATCGATATATATCGATAATTATTAACATTACAAAAAATTACAAAAGAATTACTGACACAAGAAAAACCAAAATTTCATTTTCTACGAAAAAGAATATCTCGCTTAAAAGTCTTCAAAAAAATAAAAAAATAGTACATTTTCAAGATTTCATCTTGCTCCATCAAATATAAAATTAAATCGATATATGTAGATAATTATAATTATCCAAAATCGTTCTATTATCTCATAAAATTTATCTCAGAACATCATCCGATATATCTCGACAAGTTATTAATATAACAAGAAAAAAAACTTTTCTTTTTCTACGAAAAAGAATATTTCAATTTCATCGAAAATCTTTAAAAATCGTCTAAACTATTTTCTCACGAAATTTTCCACAGAACATCTTCCGTTTTAGAAAAGCAATCGTACCGTCGGCCTTTAAGAACGGAAGATGTACGGGACTCTTCCGCGAAGCGGAAAGTCAGCGAGCTCCGCAGAAGTTACGAAACGACATTGTTCCGTGAAGGAGCCCCGTCGTTTCCTCGGCAAGACCGTAAACGTATGTACAGTACATAAAGGGCTTCTAATACTTTATACAGACGTACGGTTATGCGATTATGCGCGCAACCGACGACAGGGGAAATAAATTATCACGAGCTAGAGTGGGAGACAAATAAGCACGAGTGTTAAATGTGCAAAAGGGAGAAGAACGAGTGTATGATCGATGAAAGACTTTGAGATATGCAACGATCTCGCCTCTGGTTTAATAATAATTTCAACAACTTTCTTTTTCGTGTTTTATCTTTTTTGTTATCTTCCTTTTCGACTTCTTTTTCTTTTTCCTTTTTTTTTTTTTTAACGCATTCACGTCGCTACCTAATCGAATTGAATAAATCAAAATTTTAATGAATCGAATTAAACAAGAAGTAATCTGTTTGACCGTGGTCGTTGACTCGAAACGATTAAAATCGAAACACACGGTATACCTTAGGTTCGTATCGCTCGACTTACATCGCGAATGACGGAAGATACAAGAGAGAATGTTGGTATTATTGATCTCCGAGTTGAATCTTCTTTAATCATTCCCACGAGCGAGAAAGGAGGAAGTAACGGTAACATCCTTTAGCGATGGTCAACACGATAATTTTGACATACGGACCGATCTTTTGGAATTAATGGTTCCTACGTGTTACACGATCCATCCGTTCGAACTCGCGTTAGAATTTGCGCGAACGTTTTGTTTAGTAATGTAGCGAAAGGAAACAAAAAAGGATATCATTGTTATTACTTGTTACGGTGCACGGAGCACTAGACACGAATCTAATGAACGATTGATCGTTCGACGTAAGGTTGTATGCCATTGAGATTCGTAAAAAATTATAAATGTATTTCACATCTCAGTCATTGTCATTCGATAATATAGAGAGAAGAAAGAAATAGAAAGAAAGAAAGAAAAAGAAAACGAAAATTTCCATTAGTCCTTGAAAAACTCGTTGTAGGTATCGGCCAGCCGTTAACTTAACTACTCGAAGATTATAAGAAGAAATACGAAGAGCGGTTTATTCTTGAACGAAAGAGAGATAGGACGTTAATTGCGAGCCGGTTTGCCAATAGTGAATTTTTCGCATGAACGATAGCCTAATTCGGAGGGTTTTATCCCTGAGGGATGACCCCGAAGAGGACCTTTAGTCCATGGAAGTAGACAACGATATACCCGCATCATCTTGCTAGTGAAATCCATGGGAAACTCGCGCATGATCGCGGGATAGATCCCGCGTTGATCTCACGTAGAAAGGATATTCGAGATACCCGCATGTAACGTAAAGTATATACGTATATGTGTGTATGTATGTGTGTGTGCGTGTATGCGTGTGAATAAGGAACGTGTGGACGCGACGCGACTTATCGTATAAGCGTCTAACGTGTTCCAAGTTTTACCAGTGGCTATGTGCACATATACACGAACTATCTACGAAAGAGCAAGGCCTATCATCATTCGAGAGAAAACTAACTGAACGTAGCAATTAAATAAGAAAGTACAATATACGTGTTAACAAAGTGACGTAACTCTATTATCCAAAGAATAATTCATCAGATTTTATTAATACAGAAACATTAGGAAAGAGAAGTTTTTCAGAGGATCATAATCAGAACGATCGATAACTAATTTTGTTAATCTAAAACTGTCCTACGATGTGGAGTACGCAAAATGATTCGTTCGAAATTATTAGAACGATTTTGCGCAAAACGAATAACAATTTCCCATCGAGAGATTGGAAATTTCAAAGGTTTCGAAATCGAAATCGAATATTTAATTTCGATAATAGATTTCAATGGAAATCTCTAGCGAACTCTAAGACGGTAAAACATCTAGAAACGTTCGGGATGTCTAAGGTTGACCTTTAACCCTTTAACGATTCGTCTCTCCTCTCGAACGTGTCCGTGCGTCTAATCGAAGCGATTCGTTCCACACTTACTCGTTATACTCTCGGCTTTTCGCTGAAAGAAATTTTGCTATTTTTACACGGCGAATAAAAGAAGAAGAAAAAGAAGAAAAAGAAAGGAAAAGAATTGTGAAAAGGCAATCATCCAAACCCAATTTTGGAAAAATCTTACTTTCTAATGTCACGTTAATCCCACGTTTTAATATAATCCCATAAAACGAGATAAGAAACAGCATCTATGGGAATGAATGAAGTTCGTTAAAAGGGACAACATTTTTTTTATAACGAATCAAAATAAATACCAATAAAGATATCGATTATCTCCAAAAGATATCCTTTTTAAGATATTTAGAATATTTTTTTATGACGAATCAAAAAGCAATACCAATAAAGATACCGATTATCACCGGAAGATATCCTCGATGTTCTTTACCTCGATCTGTCGAAGGTAAGAAAAAAAAAAGAAATCGAAGATGGAAAAAGAAGGTGGAAGAGGAGGAGGAGGAGAAGAAGAAGAACGCGAGCCTGGCGTGATAAAAGGTCGTAAATCACGTTAGGCGAATATCGGCCGACTCTGAGAAGGCGTTTCGAAGGTACGACGATCCGATGAATTTACGGAGATAACTCTTAATACCGTGTTAATTATCCGCTACGGCTAGTCAATTGCTATTGAAATGACAGCATGTCCTAAATTCCATCTCTGGCATGTTTTATAAAAGTATCTATCGTCGTTGTTGTAAGTAAGCAAGCAAGCAAGCAAGCAAGCAAGCAAGTAAGTAAGTAAGTAAGTAAGTAAGTAAGTAAGTAAGTAAGTAAGTAAGTACGTTGCTCGGACCGACGACCGTATTAACCACAAATGGCGTCGGGCAAAAACCGGACTTTGGTTCGCGCGTAGAAAGAAAGAAAAATTGTTAATACGAAGATGAAGAAAGAGGAAGAAGGAGAAGAACAAGACGAAGAGAAAGAGAGAGGGAGAGGGAGAAGAAGAAGAAGAAGAAAGATCGTTCAACGCATTCCTAAATATTTTCTAAATAGAAAAGACGATGCGATCTCGCGATCGTAGTAAGATAAGGGGGGGGTAGAATGCGAGCCGGGAGAAGGGGGTTGCAACGCAATTTGCAATTATCCTAGCAGTCTTCTACTACCCTCATAAAAATGCAGATTGAGTTTCGATCGAAATTTCGTAACGTAGAGGAATGCTCGGTCAAGTGAAAATATCGCGCTCTCTTAAACGTTTCGTATATCTCTTATATTATTATTTTTCCAAACGAAATGATATAGAAAGAAGAGAGGGAAAAAAAAGAAAAGGAAAAGAACAGAGAAACAAGAAGAAAAAGAAATAGTGACGAAAGAAATACGGGTTAACGCGCTCATCCGCGTATTATAAAACGATACGCACGTGTTCGTGAGCAAGAGAAAAGGGTGAAAGGGATAGGTATGTATGTAGGTAGGTAATGCTCGGTCGGAGCAATGGAATCGACCACTCAGAAATTACGTAGGAATTTTGCGGTCTAGGATGGTGTACGATGCGAGACACGAACAGCTGCCAGAAGCTTTTCTCACCTTCGATGCTCTCTTCTTTCTCTTCTTCTTCTTCTTCTTCTTCTTCTTCTTCTTCTGCTTCTTCTTCTGCTTCTTCTTCTTCTTCTTTATGTTTCATAGGTTAGGCAACTTCCTCGTCCGTAGAATATAAAATGCCGTTGGTTACGATTACCAACGAGATTTTCTTTAAGAGAATGTAATGGTACGACTAAGAGAAACATAGTTAACGTATCTAACCTTTGGTATGCGGCGAATTAAATCTTAGACCGACTGATAATAATCGTTTGGTTCGTCCCATTATTACGATCGAATTAATCCGAGCGTGACGTTACCAGTAGTAACAGGTGGTTCGATTCAAGGTTACCAAGTTTTAAATTCAGATAAAAGGCTGGAACTTCTACGGTCTATCAATAGGGATTTTTCTATTTTTTTTTGTTAATATTTATCAAATATGATTTAAGGAAGAAGATATCGCGTGAATACTCTCTTAAATTATATAAATGTACGGGCTCGAAAGGATATTATATATTCTTTTTCTTATAAATTAAACATAAAAGAAGAGAAGAATATCATAGTGCCCGTCGGAGAAAGATTCGAGGTAAACGATACGAGACATGTAAGTAATGTAAGTAGGTATAACGAGTAACTCGAGCTTATGTATCGCGTAAAAGACGATATTTCATTCGGCGTCTTATCAGAAACAACACCCCTCTCTTCTCGGTAACACCTCAGCCTATAATTATCGGTTCGCGTTCGGTATAAAGAATCTCTACTGATTTATATAATATTTCTTCTTCTTTACCTGTGCATAAATAACAAAGATAGCAACGCAACGTTCATCGGCTGAACATATTTTTTTGGTCTTTTTCTTTTTCTTTTGTATATATATATATATATATTTCTACAGATAACCGAGAAAGCGTAGTTTATATTATAATAAAGGACAGATTTACTTTTTAAACGAACAACAAATTTAAACGAGTTGCTTTACGAAGAAACCCATACAACGAAATCATTTTTATTAATCTATATAGCCAGTTCTTTTCAAAAACTCAATGATGATCTTTAAAACCAACGACACACACGGTATGTCAATAACCCGATGACTTCGATAGGTCGATGTAACGATTATCGCCGATCTCTATACCGTTTTCCTCGAGCGATCATTCGAAACGATTACGGAAGAAGTCTCTCATCGGTTGAAACATCGCGTACCTACTAAGTTTCATCGGTGAAACTTCAAAGCGAATGTTTCGAATACTCGCTCGACGAGCCGTGAATGCAATATGATCTAAAAATAATTACCGTGGTAATTAGCCGTAGTAAACCTGAGATATTCTCGTATGATCCAATTAAACGTTCGGCCTTGATCGCATAAAAAAAAAAAAGAAAAAAATAATAAAAACTCGAAATCGAGATCCAAGAAGACGAGAATCTTCGTCTAGGATTTTATCGAAGTGTTGCATGGAACGTTGGAAAGAAAATAAAAATAAAAGAAATAAAAAAGAAATGAAAATACGATAGAAACGATAGAAACTACCGAAGATAAGGGATAAAACGAGAGTTAGATTTTCCGATATGGCCGAAACAAAATAAAACGTAATGAAATGAAACGAAATGAAACGAAAACGAAAGAGAAAAAAATATTATCGAAGACGATGCACGAAGGTAACGATTATCGAACGAATTAACGTCTTACACCCAATAATTTTCGGACCGATCGAGATGCTCTACGGGACGCTCGCTATTACTCCTGATAATTTTTCATCTCGTCCCTGTCCGGTTTTTCGACATTATAAATGCACCGTAATTGGATATTAACTCGCTATCATTCGTAACGAGAATCGTTTAATGACTCTTACCGCGTCTCTTCTTGATGCATATATATAACGCTCTTGAAATTATAGACTTTTCGATTTAATTTCTTCCT